>NC_136000.1:10033853-10126353 GCF_048128805.1 Centroberyx gerrardi | reverse complement strand
GCATATAGGCACTTTGTTCAATTTTGTGTCAACTGAGTAATAACAGCTGTATAACATTGTAGAGTCATTTTGTGAAATGGCAATCATATAAAATACAAAAACACATGAACAGTACAGTCACAACGCATTAACAAACTCACATGAAACAACCATGGCTAATTTGAAAATGCGCGTGGCCACAGTCACATAACTCAGTGTTCCTCATCATGCCACACACACACACACACACACACACACAAGCACACAAACACACGCAGACACATTACCATCAGCACCATTTCAAATTGTCATGACAGAATATTTCACAATACATCATGAGCACGTGTATCTAGACTAGGCATGTGTGCAGAATCCATTCCAGACTAATCTTACCCATTCTATTCTATAAAGGTTAATGCATTCCTTAATAATTTGGCCATATTTACGCCTAATTAGACCCTCCCATGCAGATTTATGAGATCAAAGTGGGCATAACACTTTGTAGTTATTTCTTGATGGCTTTCTTAGAGGATTCTGATTTCGAAAATCTGTCTGGGGAAGCAGTTTGGTGCCTTGCTAGCGGGTTCGCAAAGTGTTGTCGTGTAGTGTGTGACAGGATAGGGAGTCACTTCACTTTCAATTCAATCAATTTAGGAAGTGGATTTTCTTTGAAATTGAAAAACTGGAAAAAGGAAGAGAGGAAGGAAGAAACGTATGAGAACAAAGGCTCTATTGATACCACGTGAATGGCAGTTTCATTTTCCATTTTGAGTAGTGAATTTAAAAGTGAATTGGTCCCAACCACGGTGTGTGTCCAACCTCGTGCAGCGTGCGTACGGAATCCCGCACCCATTCAAATCCAACCGGACCAAGCCCACATTCCTCTCGGCTGTGTAAATATAGAAAGAGCTCATTGTGACGGGTGCCGGAAGGTGAGGAGCGGGCAGACTGGATGACTCAGGTAGCCAGTGATGCTGTGCCAAGTGCGAACAGGCAGAGTCCGCTGCCATCCGCCCAGCCCAGCGCCGGGCCTCAGACTGGCACACTCAAACACAGCGGAGTGGGCACACACATAGGCATAAGTAAATGGGTACTAACAATACAGGGCATTACATGGGCAGTTGGGCACAGAGGAGAGTGGCGTTGTATTGGCAGTTGTGAATGGACATAGAACGAGGTTAGATTCGGAGGAGCAGACAGTGGCATGCAAGCAAGAATGCATAGATGGAAACTGTCGCACTCGTTGGTGTTTATAGGCGGGCGGCGTCTAGATAGATAGGATTCCTGATCACACTCACATAAACATAAACATAGAGTATCGTCTCACAGCCGTGGTGTGGTGAGGTTTGTGGGTTTCATCGCTTTCATCAGCTGGTGTTTCCCTTCCTCTATTGTCTGGGTCACGGCGATCTGACTGTAGCGAGGAAAAAACGCAGCGGTCCATTGTTGCATGGTGCCGTAACGTTTCAGATGGCCGCTGAAAACGAACAGCTACACACAAACACACACACACACTGCTGCTGTCTTTTAAGGCTGCAATATCTCATAGGACAACAACAGCAACACATACACACACATGCCTGTTATCCCTCTCGTCTCAGGTTGGCCGTGCTGAGAGTAGATAGCGCTGCTTCATGAATACATTATTATAGCTAGTTGGGAGGATTTATCTATGTGTCTCTCAGAATTAATGCATGAATGTCTAATAACTCCATCAGCCATGAGTACCATGAATGCCATGAATACACTAGCTGCTAATACCCATGTGGTCAAGGCTGTATTTGAATACCACAAGCAGAACAGCAGTGCGCCAAGGACCAGCTGGGAGTCTGCAGCTTTGTGAACGCTACATGGACAGCTGGGTTTTGAAACGCATTGCTTTTGAACTGAGTGCAGCTACCAAACACAGGGATTCATGCTTATATAAAAGGGAGTGTGTGATGTTTGCTCATTCATCTGCATAAGGTGGCAGCCATAAAAAGGGATTTATACTGCAAAGGATATGTAGCAAAGATCAGACTTATCAAGATGCATGTACAGCTGTGTTTGCCTCTACCATAAGCTTATATTAGTGCTAATGCCTAGTATATTATGTTAAGTATGCTAAAAAATCATTCATAGTCAATCTGTTGTTTATTCCAAGTGAAAAAAACACACAATTTGGCCTAATTGTTTTATTTCCATTTCTAGGGGTTTGTATTTGGGTATTGGAGCCAAAGTCTATATTGGGCCTGTGTTTTGGGATATATCAGCACAGCATTCCTGTCCATAACACCATCTGGGCCCCAGCCTCCATACACACACACACACACACATGCACATGCACACGCGCACACACACACACACACACACACACACACACACACACACACACACACACGCACACACAAACAGTTCTGGAGCAGCTCATTTGGGTTGTGCAAAAGCATGTTGGTCAACAACGAAGAATGGATTGGCTAACATCAACAGTAGCACAAGTGTGTTAAACCGAATGGATGGATGGATAGATGGATGATGGCTGGATGGATGGATGGATGGATGGATGGATGGATGGATGGATGGATGGAGGAAGCTGGGCAGGAAGAGAGCAAAATGAGGCACTGTGACAAATTTCTCTTGAAGCACTTGCATTAGGAAGATGATCACTGTTGTGTAACTTGGCACTTGAGGCATGGCGGAGATGGATAGAGGACAACGTGTGTGTGTGTGTGTGTGTGTGTGTGTGTGTGTGTGTCACGATATGTGAATGTTTTGACATCCCCATTGCGTGTGAGTGGTGTGGTGCTTAAAGCTTCTTTCTGCAGGGCGACTGCATGTCGTTTTAGGTCAGAACCGATGCTGTCGGAAGGAGGGCTTATGTTGTTTGAAGAGACTTTCTTTAAGGATTAAACAAAGGTTGAGTAAATAAACAGCCTGGGGTCAAAAGTTTACTGGCTTTGTTGAAAGCTGGCTTATAGCTCTTGTAGGGAGAGGCAGGAGTATCGGTGGATGTACGTATAGAGAGAGATAGAGGGAGAGAGAAAGTAAAAGAACATGAGAAAAAGCTATCTGTCATCAGTGGCAGGGGGTAAACCTTGTCATCTTTGATGCTGCTTGTCACACCTGCAGCATGTTTAGAGGTATTCTGTAAAGCAATGGGTCCAGTGTGTGTGTGTGTGTGTGTTTGTGTGTATAGGGCTTAGGTGAACAGTTCACCATGCTATACCCACTTTAAACTGCAGATAAATAGATTTAACAGATAAACAGAGCATATATCATCACCTATGATCAAGAATTACAAATGGTAATCTGCAGCAAGAAAGGACAGGTCGGTTAAATATCTTAAATTAGCATGTAATCCCTCTACATGATTATGTTAGTGTGTTTGTGTGTGTGTGTGTGTGTGTGATTGAATGACTCACATTATTTTTACTGTGATTACTGGAACTGCCACTCTTGACGGGCCGAGGAAAGGGAGGAGAGAGAGAAGAGCCACAAAGAGAGGGAGAAAGACAGAAAGGGGAGGGGGGGGGGGGATGAGACAGACCTCTGAGAGAGGGAAATCAAAATGAAAAGGTGAAAGAGAGGAGGGGGTAGACGATGTGAAGAAAGGGACTTTTTCATCTGGGAAGAGAGAGAGAGAGAGAGAGAGAGAGAGAGAGAGAGAGAGAGAGAGAGAGAGAGAGAAGAGAGAGGAACCAGATTGATGGATGTAACAGTGTCAATGCCTCCCATGATCTGATCGTAGTCAGGGGAGGATAGAATGAGGGGCACACACACACACACACACACACACACACGCTCGCACACACACCAAGGCCCCCCAGCCATGTCCCAACAGTATCCTAAAATGTCCACCTCATCCCCTCTCCCCTTTCATCTACCTGACACTAGTTGAAACACAGGTTACTGGATACGTCCCAATAGTCCCAAACAGCCTCCTTCCTGTATCCCTTTTTGTCTCCTTCCCTATGACCAACTCCTCTGCACAATATCTAGAGCTTCCTTCTCCAAACAAAAGCCGCACGTTAGAAGAAACGTCACAGCAAAGATGAAAAGGGATAAAAGGAGGAAAAAGATAAAAGCGAGGAGAAAGGCTAGGGCAAAAAGAACAGTGGGGGATGCCGTGTAAGTATTGGAATGTGTCCAGCGAGACAGCCAGTCAGGAAGCGAGGCAGAAGCCGTCATATCTAGCTATGAAGCAGTGAAAGGATGGGTGGCAGCCATCACATTCACACAGTATAGCCTAGACTAGCCTATGGCCTCCACCATCTTCTCTGGCCTGACCCACATTGCCACAGACACACACACACACACACACACACACACACACATACACACACACAGGCAGCCCCAGCCATGCCACGACATGACAATAGCTAATGAAGCGTGGCAAGGAGCTAGCTAGTAAACTAGCCGGCCTGCCCTGCCTGTCTGGCTGCCTGGCCTCCATTACTCCCCCAACCCCCTTCTCTTGTCTGGAAAGAAACAGATGATGGCCTCTCTTTTCTCTCCTGCCACCTCCTTTTTTCTTTTATTTGGCCTCCTACAATCTCTCCATCTCTCCACTTGCTGCCTCCCTCATCATCTATCCTTCCATCCAACCATCCATGCATGTGTCCCATTCCTGTCTCATTCAGTCCTATCAGTGATGTAAACAGTGGGTAAACTATAACCTCCAGTCGATGATCAGGATACAAAAATAAAACAAAGATCTGTTATATTTTCAGAAAAGCATTGATTTGTGCTTTTTTAAAGGTTCTGCCCTCACATAACATCAGTTTGAATTACATCGCTTTCTATGATATGTAGGCCTGCTTTGAATTTCACATCATAAACATTTGTGTCAGCCTAAAAAAGGTGGGTAAACTCTACTCTGCAAATTAAAATGTGGGTTAACTGATTTTAGTTGCGTTTACCCCACCCACCACATCCTTGTCTGTTTATTAGTGTCTGTGGCAGCTGTGTGTGTGTGTGTGTGTGTGTGTGTGTGTGTGCGGGCGAAACTGGCTTAACATTTCGTGACTGCAAACAAACTACAATGCTCAGCACATCCCTCTCACTGTGTCACCATACAATAGGACTGGGAATTTCCATTCTGCTTAACCAAATCCTATGTGGCTAATCAGTAAAAGGAATCACTGAGTCAAACATCCAGCATGAACAAGACACCTCTAAAGTGCGATAGTGTGTTGAGGCGATCGCCATGGCGATACCCCAAGGAGTGGTCATGTGATCCGGTCCCAGTCACCTGATCTGCTGAGGGTGACTCAGCAGGGTTAGGTATCAGAGTCTGGGGTCAAAGGTCACACTGGGGTATCAGTAGATGTTAATGAATGAAAAATCCATATACTGACTGGTTGCACTGATAGCCAAGTATTAATGTGGTGGGATGAAATTTAAATGACTATCTTCAGTATATTCTCCCAGTCTCAGTGAGCACTTTCCACTCTGAAAATATTGGAATGGTTTTGGCCAAAGCTTTGAGCAAATTGCCAATCAAAATTATCTTGTTTTGAATGAAAAGATAGGAATTTTGGGATATGGGATAGGGATTGGATTCAAATAAGGCTGAGCAAGAATGCTTATCATTTTAATGGGTTTGGGTTCCTAGTGCTCTTGACTGTGCATGTGTGTGTGCGTGTGTGTGTGTGTGTGTGTGTGTGTGTGTATGTGTGTGTGTGTGTGTGTGTGTGTGTGTGTGTGTCCAGCACTCCCAGTCCCTGTTGATTCTGTTGTATGTTTACATATACTGCATTCCGGTATTTCCTGTGGTGCACTGGTCACTTCACATCTCTCTCTGTCTCTGTCTCTGTCTCTCTCTCTCTCTGTCTCTCTCTCTCTCTCTCTCTCTCTCTCTCTCTCTCTCTCTCTCTTTTTCTCTCATGCTCTTGCTCTCTCTCTTTCCATATTCTCTCTTTCTATCTGTCCCTCTTTTCACCTCTCCCTATCTCTCTCTGTTATCTGGTGTTCGGTTCCAGTTAGCCGGTTTTTAGTTTCTCTGCTGGAACCGAATCTCCCGCAGTGTCCATCACTGTCTTGTAACTAGTGGTATTAGTGGTAAGGTTCATTGTTGTCTAGCTAGTTAAGTGTAACTAATTTAGGCTCAAATATTTTCTCAAGTGCAGAAAAGAATCAATCCATGTCCACTACATGCACCATTTGAAACTAACAAGGTGAAGGATGCTGATTAGAAATTTATTGTAATCCAGTTTAAAATGATAAATTGATATTTTGAACTCTATTCCATTTTTCTTTGCCAGACACATTTCATATTTGGGAAAATAGTTTTGACATTTGTCTTCCTTATGCCCTAAAAGTGGCATGTTAGCATTGTTAGCATTCCTCATTGACATAATTGGTACCATTAGCTACTGTTGTAGCTAAACATCATATCATTTCAATTTAGAGTGATAGCTTGATGTCTTTACTTTTCATATTTTAAGGGAAAAAAAGTTCTTATTTATTTTTCAGCCTGAAAATAAACCATCTCTGGCCTTAGTCACCGAAATCAATAGTTAACGTTAGCTGCAATGTAGCTAGTTAGCACGCAGCTAGGAGTACACATTGGTGGTAATCAGGAATGCTAACAATGCTAACAAGCTGTTTTTTGGGTATGTGAAACTGTATTCCTACAATGTGATAACAGCTTAAAATTCACAATATCATGGTATCCCTTTACATTTTTAAGAGCAATCTTGCACCATATCATTTAACATGTATCTGCTATCAGTGTATGAGCATTAGTCTTTCTGGAGTCGACTTTTCTACTACGACACTATGTCAGATACACTCAGCAGTGACAGGGAAATGGAGGGAGAGCGAGAGAAGAGGGCAGAGAGAGAGGGAGGAAATAATGGAGATTTTTGGAGGAAAGGAGCTGAGGAATGTGGTACAACGATAGCCCTGGGAGAGAGATGATCCCACAGAGGAATCGAGAAAGAGACAGTAAGAAAGACAGGGAGAAAGAGACAGAGATAGACAGAAGGGTGGAGTCATGGAGAGAGAGAGAGAGAGATAGAGAGACCAAAGACCAAGATAGCGAGAGACATAGAGAGAGAGAGAGAGAGTAAAAAATAGGAAAGAACGACAGAAATCTCAGGAGACAGCCGAAGGAGACGGGCAGCCATAGATAGACTGAGATAAAAGGAGAAGGAGAGGAGGGAAAGAGAGGGGAGATAGAGGGAGAAGATAGATCGCTCTCTGCAGACTTGCGCAGTGTGTTGGGTAATGCTGGGTCACCGGGGGCCTAATCTCTACTGATGCTGCAGCGCCGAAGCACTGGAATGATAATGGCCTGTTTGTGTTTACGTGTGTGGTGGAGCATGTGTTTGTTTGGGTAGCTTCCTGTGTGTGTGTGTGTGTATGTGTGTCAAAGATGATGTGTTTGTATTTGTACGTGTCTATCTGTATGTCAGTGTGTGTTTCCTTCTGCGTGTGTATGTGTACAGTACAGTAGTCTGTGTGTGCGTATTAATCTGTGTGTGTGTGTTACTGTGCTTCTGAATTCCTTCCGTCCCCTGGTACAGTCCCTTGTCAGGACCCCCTCTCCCCCCCAACACACACACACACACACACACGCAAACATGCTCACACTCTTAACCCCTCGTTAACACCTTAGGCTCTGTAGGACTGAGTCACTAGTCTGTGCTGCATAACTGAGAACACTATTCATCTGCCATCTCTCTTTCTGCATTATGGTCATGGCTGTTGTTTTTGCAAACCAGGGCAGCCCTGAGTGGGTGGGGTTTATTGAGCTCTGGACCCATAAAATAGTCAAAATTGTAGATAACTTTGCCAACTCAGCACGCTCAGCTCACGCCCAGTCTTGCTCTGTCTTGACAGCAATATAGAGACTCCAGACAGACTGGTATGTTAATTAGTTGACATCCAGACCATATTATGAAGTCCTTTTATAACGATGTTTGGCCTTGGATGTCTTTTCAGATTGTGTGTTTGTGTTTGTTTGGTAGATGGTAACAAGGTTATTTTATGATTGATAGGTGCAAATATGAGTGTTTGTGGGTGTGTGTTGCATTTCTGATCTGTATGTGAGATGTTGTTTGTGTGTGTGTGTGTGCTTCAATGTGGATGCCTGTGCGTGTGTGTGTATATGCATCTGGGCCGGTGTGTATGTGCATGTCATACCTCGTGCGTCTGTATGATTTAGCTGTGTGTGCATTCATGCCCATATGCGTATACACACTCCAATGGGCTTTGAGAGGGACCCATAGCAGGTGGGTGTCAGCAGCCCATGTGACTCCTGCTGGAATTCTAGGCTAGGCTCGTCTTGTCCCACCAACGCTGTGTTTGTATGGCCAGTGTCCGAGAGTCTGCAGCAGGGAGAGGAGCTACAGTATCCTCTGACCGTGGGTCTGTCCGTCCATCCATCCATCCCTCTGTCCACCCATCCATCCTTCTGTCCTGCCCTATGGAGTGTAGCTCGTCTCGGGCCACTAAGAAGAGATGGGGTCTGGCTTTGTGCGTGCTCCGACTGCGCCACAGGGCCCTCCGAAACAGGTAGAGGTGAAAAGACGGGCGAGAATGAGGGAGGGAGAGTGGCGGTGTGGCGCTGGATTGACAGGGCTAATAGGCTACATACCCGGAGGTTCAAGGCAGGGAACGAGTTTGGGTCTTCGTTTGCAACTGGTTTTTATCTCTGCATTGGCTTAGTTCCAGGACTTTTTGTTTCATTTATTTATCTTTTATTTAACCAGGTAGCCCCACTAAGATCAATAACGTTTTTGTCAAGAAGCAGGCAGAAGTGAAAAGACGGGAGAGAATGTGGGTGAGACAGTGGCAGAGTGGTGCTGGATTGACAGGACTAATAGGCGAAGTACCTGGAGTTTGGGTTGCGGATGTGCAAATGGTATGTTTTCTATCTGTGCATTGGCTTAGTTCCAAGGCTGTGTACTTAATCTTTTTTTAACTAGGTAGTGCCATTGAGATTAAGAATCGTTTTGTCAAAAAACAGGCAGAGGGGAAAAGATGAGAGAGAACTAGGGAGGGACAGCGGCAGAGTGGTGTTAGATTGACAGGGATAATCGCCTGAATACTGGGAGGTTCGAGGCAGGGAGTGAGTCTGGATCATTCATGTGCAACTGGTAGGATTTGAATCTATGCACTGACTGGGCTGCGGTACTTTTGTTTTATCTCATATCTCCATCTGCTATCTTTTATTTAACCCGGTAGCCCTATTGAGAATCATTTTGTTCAAGGGAGATCTGGCAGAGAAAACAGCATCAAGACAAACTTAAAACTTGCAGACAACTATACAATAATGTACATTGCAGAGCTAATAGGCAAAGTCAAAATTTTGATGTGTAAATGGGAGAGGTCCAATTTAAGACGAATAGAAGTAGAATCAGGGGCTAAGCCTATATAAACTGTGGCTAAACAAAGCATAGACAGCTTTAAATCAGACCAAGAGTCAAGTTTGAGTCAAGTCCAGATTTTGATGGTTGAATGGATTAGACTCTCTGTCTTGAGCCTATTGTGACTCAGTCTTTGTTTGTTTGTACAAAACTGACATTGACAATAGCCTAGCCATTTTCTGTCCATCCAGTATATTAAGCTTTCACCCAAAATAGTACTGGAATGCAATCACACTTTCCAGAGTTTCTTTCCAGAATGAGATATCCACTGTTTGAAAAAGTGATACATACTCTTACAAAACTATTGATATAATTAATAGCATTGACCTTTCTTTGTTTTGCCCCCCGTTGTTGTTGGCTTTGAGTCGTGTGACTAAGGTCTTGTCTACAGCCCAGCTTAGTTCTGTCTTTTGAGTCGATCATATTCACCATAGGATCATGGTTTGAAACCTGTCAAATCATGGTTCCATGCGCATTCATCCAGCTGAGTGTTATATGTCATTTTATGAGTTGAAGACAGCAGCCAGCAGGTTTAGATGTGCCATGCCAGAGAAGGTGTAATGATGAGTGGGATGAGAATCCGGGCTGTGAAATGTGAGGCATCCTCTTTGGTTTTGATGTAATTAGGTGAATCTCTCTTAGATAACATGCATCCTCTCGCCTCTATCTCTCAAACACATCTGAAGAACAATCTAAATGGAGGAACCTTGCTTCTAGCCCTTCTATATGAATAACGCAGGGAATAAACTAAACGATAAGAGGAATTCAATCAAGCAGAGACTTTTGCAATTCAGCCATTTTGTGGCAATGCGAGTGACCCAAAGGCATTCTGGACAGCACAGCTGCAAACCGAAGTCAAAACATGCAAAATAAGCTCTCTATTTTACCTCTTGCTTTGATTGACAGGCCTATATTTTATCCATGGTGGTTCTGAGGCACAGCTATATATAGTTATCTTATTAATGGTCACGTCCACTTTGATTGGCAGTCATTAATAGGATGGATTTAGAGCCTCTATTTGAAAACTCATACAGTTATGCTACTTTGCAGAGGACTTATTGCTACCTAGCTAGAGATAGGGCCTACGCATCAACAAATGAAGCCCCGTGGGAGTGGTGCAGGCCATAGCAGCGGTGCTAATAATTAGCAGTCTGGAACCAGCAATTACATGATTCACACCTCACTGCTGCCGGTAATGATTGTGGATTTTGATTTGGGCGGATTAAAATATCTTTCCTGAAAAACAAACACTAAATTTTCTCTTGTGACATATCCGCCGTATCAACGTATTCACAGGATTTGAATCCCAGGAGGCCATCAGTGGCGCAGCAGTGATATAAAGTCCCAGCATTTACCAATACACAGGATTTGATGTTGCAATCCTTTGTACCATAATCCAAGGTGAGCATTCATACAGACGCCAAATTCAGATATCAAAAGAATGATGTACTAACCCACAAATGGTGACTAGAGGATATCAGGCTACGCTGTCATAGATCTACAGGACCATCGCATCAGACAGGCAGCACCATTCACCAGCCGCCTAATCTAAATGTTACAGGGTTGACCCCCCTTGACACCCGCTCTCGACACCAAATACAGCCAAAATCACCTCCACTACCCTGGACCTGCATTTAGGTTTATCCTTAATTACCAACATTATGCAATAATTTCTAAACTCGCTATTGAGTTTGAAAACAACGGGCTAATGGGATGGCTGACATAGCTGGCTTGGAACGGCCCGCTCAGCAGTT
Source organism: Centroberyx gerrardi (assembly GCF_048128805.1). Classification (NCBI taxonomy): domain Eukaryota; kingdom Metazoa; phylum Chordata; class Actinopteri; order Beryciformes; family Berycidae; genus Centroberyx; species Centroberyx gerrardi. The sequence continues at coordinate 10,115,267 of NC_136000.1, read as the reverse complement.
CAGAAACCAAATTGTATTATAGGCTAAAGGGCTAATAGTCTAAAGAATAAATGTACCAGCAACCATGCCATCTGCAAACAAAATGTCAGCTAGCATGCTACAGACAACCAAAAGCTAACAAGCCAACATCATTACCTGCAACTGTGCTACTATCCCCCTCCAGGAGCCAGATTCACAAAAGTGCTCAAAAGATAAATCATAGGAGGTTCTTAAGAGGGCTCTTTTAAGTGCAATTTCCCAATATTTTCTTGAGATTAGTTTCATTTCTTACAAACATATCTTGGTTTATTGCTTACAAACTTCTCAAATAGGGCCGACCTAGCTACTGCAATCTACACAAGCATAAAAGGAGGAATTTCCCCCCAGATTCACAGGTTCTGCTCAGTGCGATTTCAACTTCCTGTCGCTCATGAAGTGTTGTATAATAATACAAAAACAGTGAGGACTAGATTTTCTCTACGGTGGAAAATTGTTGACATTGCTGGGCTCTGTTTCAATTCAATGCATCCCCTCTTCCTTCTGAGAAAACCCTGATCTGGTCCACATGGATGGGTGACAGCAGTACGGGTGATGAACCCGCGATGAATGAATGTCAATCATTAGAGAGGAGCAGCGCAGGCTTTTGCACTCTCTCTTTTTGCATGCAAGTGTGTGTGCATTTGTGTGTGTGTGTGTGTGTTTGTGTGAATTGGCGTTCATATATGCATATATATGCCGTCTCTAGTATGCTGTAACCACTGTGGGCGGATGTGACCTCCACAATGCCAGGCTTTGTGGCTGGCTGACGTCACTGGAATGTATAAATACAGAGTGGAATGAATGAGTGCACTATAGGAGTGCACACTATAAAGTGCACTACACAATGAAAGATACAGTAGATGACCATACCCACCGGGCCTGTGTGTAGGAAATGTGGCTGGATGTTGTTATTACTGAGCGGAGTAAACCATGATCCCAAGCCTAATGGCTTTTTGGACAACAACAAAGCACAAAAAACACACATACACACACATGCAAACATACAAAAACACATAAATATGCACACACACATGCACATGTGTCTGTGTGCATTTGCATGTGCTCTCTGTGTGTGTGTGTGTGTGTGTGTGTGTGTGTGTGTGTGTGTTTGGGGATGTGGATCTTGGTCTTTGTGCCGACAGGATAGAATCAGACCACTGTGCTTGTCTGACTGGATTTGCAGCCATGTCATTCGGCTTCAGCTGCCTCAAGGCTGTGTGTGTGTTGGTGTGTGTGTGTGTGTGTGTGTGTGTGTCTGCGTGTGTGTGTATGTGTGTGTGTGTGTGTGTGCGTCTGTGTTTTTGTGGGTGTACACATGCACACATATGCCACCACACCAGTCATGTAGAACAGTGTCCCTGTTTCCCAATGCAAATTTTATTCAAAGTCAAGTGGTTCTATCGAACGAATCTTCCATGCATTCACACATGGGTGGCTGACTGCTGTATATGGGCAAAAGATGTGCGGTGTGTGCGTGTGTGTGAGTGTCTGTGTTAGTCTGTGAGTTTATTTTAGTGCACTTAAGTCATGTGAATTTGTGTGTGCTGCAGTGTTTTGTATAGATCTTGCTTATATGCTTTTATTGTCTGTGATCTTTGACTAGGTGCGTGTTTGCATTTGTGCATGTTTGTGTGTTTGTGTGTGTCTGTGAGTGTGTGTGTGTGTGTGTAGAGTAGCCTACACGGCGCACTGTATGTCTACTGTTGAGTGCAGTCAATGTAGCATAGCGTGTGGTCTAGTATCCATCGGCTGCCTGTGGGGAATTACAGCAGCTATAGTCAATTCAGCACCTATAGATCAGTGTGGCCTGGACCCCGAGGCACAGAGCTGAGTGTGTGTATTTATGTATTTCTTTGTGTTTATTTATAGGAAGCTATTTGGCTGAAACATGTGGAGCTGCACAGAACACTGCAACCACATCATAATTGTTTTGACCAGATTATGGTTTACATTTTACATTCGATTTCAGGCGTTTAGCTGATGCTCTTATCCAGAGTGACCTACAAATGAATGAGTGGGTAGGGGTTCAGTGTCTTGCGGTTTGACAGGAGACATGGCTGTTGATGGATACATCATGTTTATGCATGTAAACTGTATGCATACATTAAGTTGCATGTATTGCGTGCATGTGGCGCAGCATTTTGCATTGCTGTAATGCCTTAGATGGTGAAAACTGCATCTTTCTGGAGAGAAAGAATGGAAAGTCAAGGTTATGTGGTAGCAGCCTCTTGCAAAGACATATGATGGATGGGAATCTGGCATTGCACCGTATGGTAATCTATTGAACAGAGGGCTGGTGGTGTGAAACTGGATCCTGCAGAGCCATAATGGCAGCTTGAGGTTGTGTGGGGGCAGTGCAGCCAGTGACGTCAGGCTGCAGCCTGAAAATAGCGGTGAGATCTCAGTTCTCCACACAGACAGATACTCTGGAGGAGAGGAGAGAATGAGTCAGCTGTCCTGCTGACACGGGCCAAGATGGAGACACAGAAAGAAAGAAAGATAGATGATGAATCAATCAGAGATAGAAACACTACCAATGGGATGGTTAAGCAGTACTGAAGGACACCCGTGGTCAGAAACCCACGCCTTAACATTGAGAGTGGAGGATGATGCTCTTGTTGCTAAGTAATGCCTGTTACCTTGGTGATAACGAGACATGTTCATGGATGACTCATCAAGTTTGAACTCGAGAGCGGTCAACTATTCTATACGGCTTCTCGCTGGGCGGTGATGTGCTAGCAACGCTCTGTGATTTTCATGGTCAGTAACAGCAGGCTACATCATTGATGTGAAGTCTCCAGAGGCATGTGAGTGAACTGATTACACCTAATCAGTCTAAAGGCAGGGGAGATTATCTTACAGGCCCTCGCTGAGAGCCAGCTGAGCATAACACTGTCACTCATACAGTGCATGTTTAAAGCATAGGACCCGTGGAACACAAAAATAGACTATTTGCTATTTGCTATTTGCTTTGTCTCTGGTTTTTTGCTGTAAACTGACAAGTATGACAGATAAGATATTATTTAAGATTTAAGATAAGATATTATTATTATATAATTGATGGTGTCAGCCAAGCAAACTGATTGTCCAAAGATGCATTCCAGTTGTGCTGATAATTCACATAAGCATGTGCTATACATGTATTGAGAGATTGCATATATTGTGGCGTCATTGGGAAGAACTAGACTGACACACAAGCAAAAGTTAACTGATAGCTGTGCCCATAGAACTTCAAATCCCTATATGATTAACCTAACATCATCATCATCATCATCACTTTTTCACTCGTTTTTTTGTAGAACAATGGGTACATTTTGAGGAGAGGGATGTTTTGACAAGTTTGGTAGATAAATTCATAGTCATAGACAGATAGTCATGAAATGGGCCAAACTCAGTGAGACCCAGATTCCCCACAGGAGACCAGGAATAAACAAGCATTCATGGCTTTCTTTTAACTGGTTCATCTACTGACTTGTTCTGGAGGAGGACTGGGAAGAAAAGCTGTAAAAATATACGCTCCAACTAAGATGACCGTGGACTGGAATCCTCAGAAAAAGTAAACCCGCATCAGAAAATGTGTCTAGCCAAAACTGGGGAGTCAGAATAACTCAGCGACACAGAAGTCATGGAAGTAAGAATCCAGCAAGAAACTCCAACATCAAGACCGAGGACTCACAGCACCCTGAACTGAACCTGGTGTCCCAAAGCTTCCACCTGAGGAAGCAGCAAAAACAAACCCTCAGCTCAAATGCAAAAGGTGTACAAGCCTTTGACAGGGATCCAAAAGATGCAAAGATCCAACAACAGCAGAGGTGGTCTATCTGTCTTTAACAACAATATCATCTCAACAGAATCAAATCCAGACACAAATCCTGATCCTGGTTCTGCACTTCTGAAACAACAGAGGGCATGGTCCCTCTCTGCAGATCCCTCAGATATGAACTGGACATTGAGCTTCTTAATACATTCAGTACAATACAGTCAACCTTCCTAGCCATGAAAATCAACAGGACCTTATGGATAACATCATCTTAGCCCTTCCATACTCACAGCTTTGTGGTACGGGACATGAGAGTCCTGACAACTTGAACAACCTTAAGAGATCTGGATCTTAGGTGTGCTGCAGACTTAAAACTGATTCCTGCAGTGACAATTTGGCTCCATATGTTGATATGTTAAAAGCTCGATATCCAGGACCATGATTCCACTGACTTCAACTGAGGAGGGCTAAGCCTGAAACCTAACAAAATGCAAGAGATAAATAAATGACAGTTGAATCTTACATGTGAACTAAATGTCTTCTAGATTGGCACAGTGGCAGTGGATTATGATAACTGAGGACTTAGAGCTGTATTTATGTCTGTCACAAATATAAATTATTGCTTATTTTGAGGGTAAATCTTGAAGTTGACAGTTGTTTTACCTTTACATTTACCTGTCAAGTCAAAGATTTAGAGCAACACTAACTGTTCAGACAAGGTGTGTGATTTGATAAAGAATGCATTAGACAAGACGTTTTGGCTTTGATTGTTTGTAAAGCATCTTATCTAGATTGGCAATCAGGACAACTCCTTATATTTCTTGTATCTTACTCTTCGAACAGACAGTGGAGTGATATGAAATGGTGCTGAACTATTTTCCTGCCCCGTCCTGAAGCACAGCACAGGCCTTGGGTTATTAATGTGCTTTGACACCCTCTGACAGGGAAGGGCTTTATTGGAACAGCCACATGCTGTCATGTGTGTGTATAGGTATGCGTGTGTGTGTGTGTGTGTGTGTGTGTGTGTGTGTGATGCATGTATGCAGTATTCTCTTTTTTCTCAGTTTTCATTCTGTCTCCTCCCTCTGGAATTCAGCAAAAGAAAGAGTTCATTTTCCATCTCTTTTTTCTGTCCCTTTGTTCAATATTCACCACATCCACATTTGCATCTCTCCACATGGTATAGGGCCTATTTCCATGGTAGTCATGGTGAACTTCTGCAGATCCAATGATGACTGAACAGGTTTTCATGTGTGAATGCTGGAGCCTGGACATTGCTCTCTGCCATACACTAGCTCCTTTGGCACACTACAAAGTGTACTTATGCCTCACTGGCTGTTTAGTCACGTCATACTTATGCAGATATGTGTGGTAAGAAAAGTGACTCCTTTTATAGTTGTTTGTGTACCAGCAGTGTTCAGATAAGGTGCGCTGGATATAGAAAAGAAGGGCTGGGCTGTTGAGAATGTAACACTGGGGCTCCGAATGCCTGTGCTGGGAGCGAGAGTGGAAGTGCTTTTGGAGTGGCAGTCAGAGAGAGTGGGCAGTGTGTGTGTGTGTGTGTGTGTGTGTGTGTGTGTGTGTATGTGTCCTGATATATACTCACACACACACACTCTTTGAGAGATACAGTGTGAGAAGCAGTCTGGGCATGTCCACACACATAGCAAGATGTTGAAGGATGGAAGACGCAACCTGCAGTAATTTATCTTCACAGTACAAGGTAATAGGCTGAAAGACTCCTGTCTCAACTTGAAAGACTCCTGTCTCAACACACACACTCACACACACACACACACACACACACACACACACACACGCACACACACACACACACACACACAGGCATACAGACAGACATCAGACATGGACTTGACATGTGCAAGTGTGAAGAAGAACAGTGTGAAGAAGGGTAGACATGCATTATTGTAGACATTGCCTTATAAGCCCACCCTCACACACACACACACACACACACACACACACACACGCACATGCACACACACACACACACACACACACACACACACATAGAAACACAGCCCCTTGCACATGAACATGAAAATACTTATACTGTACACATTGGACATTCCACACAGTTCAGGTTTGCTTCTCCCACGCTATACCCTGAGGCAAGGTGAACACACACACACACACACACACACACACACACACACACACACACACACACACACACACACTGTAACCTTGTCAAAGTTAACCATGACAGTGTTTATGCCACCCTGATAATCAACACAGCTCTTCCAATACACCCACCCTAAGCTAGAGTTCGGTTCATTCTGTCTAACCCAGTAAACAGGTGACTGGTATGCCTGCAATGAGAAAAATGGCAGTGATGATCTGTTGTAGCTGTGGTCTGAAACCTCTCTGAAACGGTTCATGGCACACTCCTGCACAAAACTACAAGGCACAACTAATTACTGATTGCTCAGGAATGTCACTTAAGCCCTTGTTTAATATAAGCAGAGATAAAAATGTACCTTTCAGCTAAGGAGCAAATTGTATTAACTTTGATTTTAAAGGTGACGATGAAAAATGATTTAGAGCAGTGTTTCTCAAACATGTTCCACCGAGGCACAAGAGTCTGCAGGGTTTAGTGAAATTAGCTGTAGTGCTAATAGCTGTAGTTATTAGCTACAGCTGTTGCTGTGTAGTGATTGGTTTAAATGAAAACCAGCAGACTCTTGGGCCTTGATGGCATATGGTTGAGAACCACTGAATTAGAGTTTAGTTTGGTTTAGTTTATTTTATTTCACTTTGGTTGGACAGAGATTAAAATAAAATCTGACAAAATATATGCTTTTTTGTATCTGGTGCTTTTCCTGATGTTTGTTTTATATCATTCTGTTCTATGGCTGATTATTGATCAATTAGATCTAGTTAGGCTCATTCTCTGTAATGTCCTTTGAGACATGCATGTGATGAAGGGCTGTATAAATATACAAACTTAAACTTGATAAAATATGATGATAAAAAAAACACATAAAGGAGACATGCAAATGCAAAACAAGGATAGAAACCAAGAAATCTTCAAACCACCACCAACAAAAAAAATCTAGATTTTCGACAAAATGAAAGTCATATTTTTGTTTGGTAATGGCCTCAGCTCACTCCGAGGCACGCCAGTCGTGTTTTGGTGTGTAAAGGGTGAGCTTGTCGTCTAGCTCCGGCTTGTTACCGCTGGTGTTTTCCACTGGCTCGGGGCGCTGTAGTGCTCTCTCCACCTCCACCTGTTTTTCAGTGTATGGGGAGGTAGGATGGCTTGCAGTATGTGGCGGTGTGGACCGGGGCATGCCGACACAAACACACACCCACATGCATTCTGCATGTTAGATTGTGTAAGGGCCTCTCGTGTGTCAAGTGTATAGAGATTCAAAGTGGAGCAGATTTCCCATGAACCTTCAGATCACGCTCTCTGTTTTGTTATTGCAGGTTTTTCTTGCAGTTTCTGTTTACCTGTTTTTTTTTCTGTCTGCCTGTCTCTGTTTTTGTCTGCTTGTTTTTCTGTTTTGATCTGCCTGTCTCTCTCTTTCTGCCTGACCGCCTCTGTGTTTCCCTCTGTCTGCCTGTCTATCTCTTTCGTTCTCTCTGCTTCTGTTTGTCTACCTGTCTCTTTCTTTCTCTCTGCCTGTCTCTCTTTTCTCTCTTTTTCTCTCTTTCTGTCTGTCTGTCTCTCTATTTCTGTCTTTCTCTTTCTGCCTGTCTCTCTGTTTCTCTCTGTCTGGCTCTCTGTTTCTCTCTGTCTGTCTGTCTGTCTGTCTCTATTTCTGTCTGCCTATCTCTCTGTTTTTGTCTGTCTGCCTGTCTCTCTATTTCTGTCTGTCTTTCTGCCTCTTTCATTCTCTCTATTTGTTTCTGTTTCTATTTGCCTATTTCTTTCTATCTGCCTGTCTCTCTTTCTGTCTAGATCTTTCTCTCTCTCTCTCTCTCTCTCTCTCTCTCTCTCTCTCTCTCCTCTGCCTGTCATTCAGACTGTGGTGGCTTTGCTATCTTAATGTTGCCGCTCGGCTCGGGTCCAGAGAGTTATAGGGGCTAAGTGTTCGTACGGCCAAAGGCAGGACGAGCCATATAAAAGCACTGAGCTTATAGACGTGATGTATGACATCCTACGTGACTGCTTTGGTAAAGAAGCAGCATCCTACTGCAAGGGCACAGCCCCGCTACTGTGTGTGTGTCTGTGTCTGTGTGTGTGTGTGTGTGTGTGTGTCCGCTGTAAAATAGCAATGAAATCTCAATGCCAAGTGATCTGCTGTCCTTCGCCGCTGCTTTGGAGGAGCTGTTGCTGTTGTGTGTGTGTGTGTGTGTGTGTGTTGTCCTCGCTGCCATGTTAACGCTTTGTGTCCTGGATTTTCCCCCCCTTGCTCTGCAGTTGCTATGGCAACGCACCAAGAGGCTCCATCATGTGTCTGCGCCTGTGACCGCAATTTATCACAGCTCACAAGCACTGGCTTTATGTGTGTGTGTGTGTGTGTGTGTGTGTGTGTGTTTGTGTGTGTGTATATGTGCTTGTATTTCTCTTTCTTTGTTTGGCATTTGATCATATTTGCCTATTTTGAGGTGACGCCGAGCTAAAAGCATTCGCCAAGCTCTGCCTAGTCTCGTCTAGCATGAGGATTAACCTTGTGCAGTCTTACAAAACACAACATTGAAACAGCCAGCGTCTTGCGCTTGAGCTGCGATTGAGTCATGATCAGGTATTGTTGGTGATTGAAAACGCCATCCTCCTCCTTAGGACTGATGAATGTGAGTGTGGGCTGTGTCCTCCACGCAGAATACTGAAACAAGAAAGAATAGCAAAATACCCATGGAAAATTCCTAGAATTAGAATGAGAGTAACCTTTTTCACCAAGTACAATAAATGTAGAGGAATTTGCCTTGGTGGCGTTGGTACAGACACATGCCAACATCTTAGACAGTGTGTACTTAGACCCATGGTACAAGGACAACAACGCTTCATATGCAGTGCAAAGGGAACAGTGCAAGACATACGACAGATAACATGGCATACAGTATCGTTGCAGCTGTAGAGGTGAGTGTCCAGTACTGAGTGTCCTGTAGTGGACCAGTGAACGGTGACAGTGAGCTAATTATACAGACGAGATGCATGAAATAGGTTATGAGTATCGGGGAACACGAGCATAAATCATGAGTCTGAAAAGTGCCATCGTTTGCAATGACTTTAAAGTCCCAAGCCCAGCGGTTTGGGTGTCCGGCCCAAAACAGAAAGGTCACAGGTGCGTTCCCCGCTCCCCGCAATAATGTGCCGCGTGTGCCGTGGAAATGTCCTTGAGCAAGACGCTGAACCCCCTGTCTGATCAATCATTGTAAGTCGTCCTGGATAAGAGCGCCAGCTAAACGCCTAAAATGCAAGCCAGCGGTGTGAGGCAGCCTGTGCTCTGCAGCCTATTTTGTGTTTTCCCTCTCATGGGCTCAGTTCCATTTTAGACCACCGAAGGGGCGGCGGGCAGAAATGGAACAAGGCCGTTAACTAAAAGTACTAACCATGGAGATGAACCCCGAGGAACTAACTTTGTCTGAAATACGGTGGCAGCGATTATTTATCAAGCTGTCTTTCTTGCATTCTTTGTCTCTCTCTCTCTCTCTCTCTCTCGTTATGTTGGTTTAGCTAAAGAACAATAGCACCCTTCTTGACATGTGGGTCCTACATCATGTCTCATACCTCGTTAAGAATACATTTTACCTCAGGCAAGAATGTTATAGTTTTGTATAGATTTTTCCATTATTGAGCCAGTAAGTAGCTGTTTTTTCTTTTCTTTTTCTTTTTGCTGATTCTGGATGGTAGCCATTTTTCTGCTGATTCATGCCTGAGCTCCTGGGTGTGGTGTTGGCGGGGTGCTCTGCCCAATGTCATCAACCGATTCCAGTTATGATCGTGTCTTGTTAAAAAAAGAAAAGAAAAAGAAAACCGCTTTCGGCTCTTGTTGTACGTCTTTATCTAGCGCTTGTCTACGATACAAGAACATCCGAGGGACACAGGAATGTCTTTGCGTTTGACTCTGCTAAATCCGCGAGATTGATCTGTTTTGGGGTTTTTTTTTATGCAAAGCACCTCATGGAGCCAAAAGTAACTCATTCACATACTAATTAATTCATTCATATATTCATATATTGACACACACACTGTTACCCTATGTGCCCCCTAGTGGCCATTAGGATGCATGGCATTTTTTACCGATGACACACTGAACCAGGATCATTCACTCGGCTCTTTTTTTCCTTTTGCACTGCACTTCCCAGAGATCACCTGTCAATCAAACAGTGTGGCCAGTTACTGTGACGTCTTTTTCCTTGGATTTTCTGCTGATGAAGTTTCTGTAGGTGGCGCTCTTTTCTCTGTCTGTTCAGCCATGGTGGCTATCGCTGCTCACGCTAACGGCCGAGTTCTTCTACTATTCATTGCAAACAAACTGCTGCCGCCGAAAACGCGAACAGCATCACTTCCTGTGCACCAGAGGAATTTTCCCAGGAAAGACTTACCACCGGCTGTTTAGAACAGCAAATGTAAAAGCTTTCATGAATGGTGTAATAGTTGAATCACTATTGTATTACGTCAATCGGCGATAGAGAGTACCATAACGGACATTTATTTAGATGAAAATGCCACGGATTATTATTTTAATATGATGTTTCTGATCTGCGCTTTAAGCTTAGTCACAGCTGCACTCAGTGTGAGTCACAAGAGTGCCAGCCAGAAATGCCAAAAATGTGAATGTAAAATGTTCTGTCCGGGAGGCAGTCGGGGTCCTTTCTACCCAGAGAGCCACACTGCTTCCCTAAAGGTTTTCTAAAAAGGAGTTACCTGATCGGTTACCTAACCCCCCCCCCCCCACCGTCTCTCTCTCTCTCTCTCTCTCTCTCTCTCTCCCTCTCTCTTCCTCTCTCTCCCAGGCCTGAGACCCAGCAGAAAGCCCCGGCGAGTGCCCCTCCTCCCCCGCCGCCCCCTCCGCCTCCCCCTGAGCCGGCAGGGCCCCCGGAGCCGGAGGAGGAGATCCTGGGCTCCGACGATGAGGAGCAGGAGGACCCCGCGGACTACTGCAAAGGTCAGGACGACACACAGACTGACACACACACACACACACACACACACACACGTACCGAAGTCGTCTGTCCCAGCCCATTACTTCCGCTCTCTACATCTGTCGTACGGAGCAGGGGAACTCCTCGTCTGCAATGGCTCCCCCTCTTTCTGTCTCCCTGTCTGTCTCCCTGTCTGTCTGTCTGTCTGTCTGTCTGTCTGTCTCTCTGTCTGTCTCTCTGTCTGTCTCTCTATATCTGTCTTGCACTGTGTCTACTCTCTATCTTTCTGTCTTTCTTTTTCACTCGTCTGTCTCTGTCTCTCTCTTTCTCCAATACACTTAAGGCTGTCTGGACCCATATCTGGTTTCTTCCGTCCCTCCTCCTCCTCCTCCTCCTCCTCCTCCCTCCTTTCTCCCTCCATCCTAATGGGATTTGCAGCAGTGTCACTCTAGCCATCAGTGTGACATGCTTTGGTAGTTGTGACACCAGTGTCTCAAGGTTGTTTGGTTGTTGCCAGGAAGGAGCGTTCTGCTAGCTCCCTGCAGTGGCTTCGGATGCCATTTTGTAAACATTAAAAAAACATTATACTAAGTTTATCCTTCAATATCAGTGAAAAAAATAGTGTAGTGTGTTTGCAAGTGTTATCATTTTGTCAACCAAGAACTTTAGTTGCCTATTATCATTTTAAAAATACTATGATGTGTTTTAATCAGGTGCTATCATACATTTTAAAGAGTTACTTACTTTTAAGAGTTACTAAATTCGATTTCTGTGATGTTCTGGAAGCAAACTTTCAGATCTCACTTGTTAGTTATTTGTAGTTCTCAGTGTATATTTTTTGGCCTGCCTACCTTTCCTGTGTTGTGCAGTAATTAAAGAATTTCCCCAAAATTGAGATCAATAAAATACACCTACTACAAATGTTAGCCTGGCAAGCTAGGCTTCGCTTACTGCCAGCTGGAAAGTATCGTTGTTGCAAAGAGGATTTTGATGTCTCATTTTGGTAATTATATTCAGATCCAGGTTGAAGCATTACATATAATTTGTATATGATTTTTTGAATTCAAAAAGTGTGCGGGTGGTATTGATCCCCATGGGGAAATTAGGTTGTTGCAGCAGCAAAAGTAATAGGATTCAGTAGGGAAAAAGACAGATCGAATATAAGCACAAATAGAGTATCAATAAGCAATAAAAGCACAAATAAAAAGCAATAAAATAGAATCTAAACAATTGTGGAATTCTATTAACATATGCTGGTGTCAATTACACACGTTATGTAGACGGTATTGATTAGAAATATGGGAGTATGCATTATTAACATTTATGGATTAAGTTACAATTGTTACTGCATTTATTTACAGTTGTTACATACAAGATGTTGCTGCAGTCACAATTCTTTTATTAGATATGGATGACTAAATTAGAAATGTGCTTTATATAGAAAAATAAGAATATATAAACGTAATGCTATAAAACTGAAAATATCAGTATGTATACAGCATAAAATGATGACATCATTACGGAAACATTGTTAATATATGCAAAATATAACAATGAAAACTGAAGAAGTGACTGTGAATTTACAGCATGTAAATTAACAAGTCTATGGCCATATATATGTTCATAAAGTGTCATAGTGTGTCGACTAGCGTTCTAAAAAACACAAAAATAAACAAGAATATTCACTTTACTGATGCTGCAGGATGGAGGCACCATATGTACAGAAAAATGTCAGCATGCAAAACACATTTGCATTCTTATCTGGGTTAGAGGTTTGATTCCCACTGGGGTCAGCATGCTACATAATTAAGGCGTCCACCAAATGTCAGATGTTAACGTGACTCACAGTTGCTCAATTCAAAAAGGATATGCTTGGATCAGAACAAATCAACCGCCTTATCACCAACGCCATGTTGTCAGCTAAATAAAAGAGGTTTTCCACACCCTTTTTTCTTAAGTGTTCCTGTTATGACCAGGCGGTCCTTGCATAGAACAGGTCTAGAATGGAGGAGTTAAGAAACGTATTCCTTCTCTTCATTATTGTAGCTTTCTTCACCAGCCGCCGTCTCTACCTGCCCTTGGAAATCCGCCCCGTCTTGTACTTTTCTCCTGTCCTTCTTTCCTCCTGTCTGCCTTCTGTCTCGTTTCTCTGTCTGTCCCCTCTCCCTCCCTCTCTGTCGCTTTCTTTCCAGTTCTTACTCACTAATGGATTTCATATGTCATTGCCTAGTTATCACTTACAGTAGTCTGTAACCTTGATTTTCTCTCTCTCTCTCTCTCTCTCTCTCTCTCTCCCTCTCTCTCTCTCTCAGGAGGGTACCATCCGGTGAAGATAGGGGATTTGTTCAACGGGAGGTACCATGTGATCAGGAAGTTGGGATGGGGCCACTTCTCCACCGTATGGCTGTGCTGGGACATACAGTGAGTCACACACACACTCTCTCACTCACTCAAACACACACACACACACACACACACACACACACACACACACACAAAGGCTTTTAATGCAACCTTCACCATGCTCTCATACATACACATCACACACCACAAATGCACACACACAGAAAAACAGTTACATAACATATACTGTACACAGTATGTACACAGTCTGACACATGCTGCCACCCACATGCGCAAACACACACACACACACACACACACACACACACACACACACTCACAGTTTTAATGCAACCTTGCTCTGATATACACACACAACAGACAGACATACACCACAGAGAAACACACAACACAAAAGCTCTCTCTCACACACACACACACACACACACCACGGAAAAACACTCACATGCGCACACCACACGTGCACCTGTCGACAGGATCCAGCGCGTTACCATGACAACAGCTGCAACCAAACCTTCCTTGCGCTGACACCAAAGCCAGCCATTTGCACCATAATGTAGCTCCTGCGTTAACATGTTAACCACAGCGGATGGATGACAGTATCATCGTCCCAGTGTCACCTTTCACTGTCTCATACACACACACATACACACACACACTCATTTACTCATGTCACCTGGACCTAATTATACTAATGGTGGCTATAAACTAGTAAGATATGGTCTGCGCTTCATAAAGAATGCTTACTTTGTTTCCAGATTTTTCAGTTTTTTCATTCTTTTATCAAGACAATTCAATTCAGTTTAAATGAAATGAGTGTTGTCGTTTTTTCTCGGAGCCAGTGCGCACACAATTAAAAATCATTTATATGGATTAAGCACAACGTTAAAAAGAGAAACATTAAAGTACAACATACACACAACACGACTGCCAGAAATACAATGCAATAATAAAAAAAACAATCAAGGGTACAATAAATTAAACGCAAATATCTATGGACAGTTACACATGTCTATGATGAAGGATGAGGTGGCAGGTTTTGGCACGTGTTAACATAATTTCTACCTGATACAATGCCACATACACTCATTTTTAAACTGAAAAATGTGTTTATGCTCTGGTGGCTTCCAATAATTTTGGTGAATATCTGGCAGGGTAGTGTGAGTGGCAAAGGTGTGATGAAGGTGTGGTCAGGGACATTTGATAAGTTCAGGTGATAATTTTTATTGTCCCGTCTCTGATACAGACTGATAGATAACATGACTGGCTTTATAACAGCTTATCAGTGTATGAGTCAGTATAAAATTGAATTGTGTGTGTGTGTGTGTGTGTGTGTGTGTGTGTGTGTCATTGCAGGGTGAAGAACTTTGTGGCGATGAAGGTGGTGAAGAGCGCTCAGCATTACACAGAGACGGCCCTGGATGAGATCAAACTGCTACGATGTGTGAGCACCTGACTAGTTTGACTCTTGGTGTCGAATCAGAAACCCTCCCGCCATGCTTTCTTCCTTTCTTCCCTCCTTCCTTCCTTCCTTCCTCCCTATTTTACCTCACCCTTCCTTTTGTCTTTCTTCCCATCTTGCTTTCTCCCTCTTTTCCTTCCCCTCTCATGATTTTCCTGCCTTAGTTTGCTTATTATTATGCAAGTTTTTTCTCCTTTCCCCCATTTCTCCTCACTTTCCTTACCCTCCCTCTTCCTTCCCTTTCTTATTTCCTTTGTTCATTAATTCGTTCGTTCCTTCCTTATTTCCTTCCTTCCTTCTTATCTTTCCTCTCCCTTCCTTTTTTAATTTCTCTCCATCTTGCCTTTCCCTTCCTCTCTTTTGATGTTCCCTCCTGCCTTAGTTTGTTTATCCCTTCCTTCCTTCCTTCAATCCTTCCTTCCTTCCTTCCTTCCTTATCTCCTTTCATCTCTCCCTCCCTTTCTGCTGTCCGTCCTTCCCAAAGATACACTGGTCATTTATCTTGCATGGCTGGTGAAAGGAATATTGCAATCAATTTTTCAGCATCTTCATAGCGCTGTCTCCCTTATTCTTCTCTCTTTTTCTTCCTCTCCTCATCTCTCTTTCTCGCTTGCTCTTTCCCTCATCCCCGCTGTCTTCTTCTCCTCCTTTGCCCATACCTCTCTCTGATCTCCCTTCCTTCATCCCTCTTTCTTTTCCTCCTATAATCATCCAACTCCCTCATCCTCCTTCCCTCATTCATTCTTCTTGTCTTCCTTTCCTCACACCCGTGTCTTCTTGTCCTCTTTCCCTCATTATTCTCTGTTGCTGTCCTTTTTTCATCCTCCTGTCTTCTCATCCTCTTTCCCCATCCCCCCCATCTTGTTGTCTTTTCTTCATCCTACTCTTTTCTCGTCTTCCAGGTGAGAGAGAGCGACCCCGGCGACCCCAACAAGGACATGGTGGTTCAGCTCATCGACGACTTCAAGATCTCTGGAGTCAACGGCATACGTATCCCCATCAGAAGTGTGTGTGTGTGTGTGTGTGTGTGTGTGTGTGTGTGTGTCTGTTTGTCTGTGACAGAGACCTGGTAGTGTTGCTCCTTGATTCCCTGTCCCAGATGTGTGTATGGTGTTTGAGGTGCTGGGTCATCACCTGCTGAAGTGGATCATCAAGTCCAACTACCAAGGCCTGCCGCTCCCGTGTGTCAAGAGCATTATCAGACAGGTAAGGACACACACACACACACACACAAACTCTGCTTACACACCTGGCACTTCATTATGTATGCAAGTCATTTTGATACACATCACCCCCACAAAACACATTTCTGTCCTTGTGTTTTTGTGAGACAATGAATCAGTCTCCATCCGTTTGTTTGTTTATTCGTTCAGTCATTCGTCTGTCGTGTGTGATATCTCAGACACTGTTTACTGGATTTGTACGAAATCTGGGGATATTATGTATCTTAGCGTTGCAATGCAGCATTTTCAAAATTACACTGATTGGCCCAAGGGAGGCGCTGCATTGCAGGTCAAAACAAGGTGACAAATTTGTTACTGATTGGCCCAGAAAGCGACTGCATCATTCATTAGGATGTTTACTGTTGGCTTGTTTAATCTGCATTTATTCAGGAAAGGATTTTGCTTTTTCAGCACCACCTTACATACAGTGCACATTCACATCTGGGTCCTGCCCAGTACAGCCACAGACTTGTATTGTTGGAGCGATGGGGGTTCAATGGGGGAAGTGTTACTCATTCACTTTCCTTGCCCAGTTCACCGCTTTCTTTGGAATGAAACGGATGGTCTAGAAAGACTGAATGAAAAGAGAGAAAGGAAAAAAGTGATGAACAAAGATAAAAAACGGAGGAGATATATATAGAGAGCGAGAGAGAGAGACTCAGAAAGCAACATTCACACCCGCCACATTGGCCAACTAATACAGTGCGTGCTATTGTGCAGTTCACACTTTTTTTTTTTCCAGGACTGTTGCCTTCCTAAGACACAGGACTTCCAGGCATTTCCCCCTTAGCCACCTCCTGACGAGCATGTGAACTTATCCAGCCATTTCAGCCGCTGCCAGCCTCCTGCCTGAAAGCCAAGCTGCAGATGAATAGAAATGAATTGAGACTGTTCTCCGCTTCAAACCCAAAGCCAGAAGCACAGAAACACACGAGATGAAAAACAGTGGAAAAAAAACCCCAAAACATCAACAGCCTGGTCTGCCCTAAGAGAACGACGAGCATTAAAAGAACGTCTAATTTGGCTCAGAGAAAGAGAAGGAATGAAAGGGAGAGAAGGAGAGAGATAGAGAAAAGGACCGAGGCAAGGAGGGAGAGAGCTTGCCTGCATTTATGTGTTTCTACATGCCTAAACAGGGTTGCGTTTGCATGATTTCAGTTTATATTTCTGTGTGTGTGTGTGTGTGTGTGTGTGTGTGTGTGTGTGTGTGTTTGCAGGTCTTGCAGGGCCTGGACTACCTCCACAGTAAGTGTAAGATCATCCACACGGACATCAAGCCAGAGAACATCCTGATGTGTGTGGACGACGCCTTTGTTAGGCGCATGGCTGTGGAGGCGACTGAGTGGCAGAAAGCTGGGGCGCCCCCACCCTCCGGATCAGCAGGTAGGGACACACACACACACACACACACACACACACACTTTACATGTTTTAGATGCACTGAATTAAAGGGGGGTATCCTAGGGAGTGGCGCTCTGAGATGTGTAGGAGTAACAGTGAAAAACGGAAATGTGTAGTCATTGCCATTTTGTCATAGTTCCTAATTGGGAAAATTACCAATTTTTTCCAGTCATTTAGATTTTGCTCAAAAATAATGGAGAAGGAAGGAAGAGGAGTACAACTATCTAAACAATTACATATAATATTAATATTATTATGGTATTAATGAATAAATATTATATGTATCGTATAAGTATTTATTATAAGTTCTATTAATTATTATTATTTAATAATTAATGAAGAAACCTCATGAATATTCATTGGTGATATCACATTCCACCGTACGAGACGTGAGAAACGGGAGCAGCTGCTAAACAAAGTTGTTTTTACCAAGACCTTAAACATTACTGTTTCGCCTAAATCAAAAAAGCATCTTGCAGAAAAAAAAGATAATGGTCTGAATGTGAGTCATTCTCTTTGACTCCCAGCCAGAAAAGAAGCGGTCTAGTCTAGTCGAGTCTAACAGTATTTTCAGTGAAGATGGAAGTAGTCTGAAGAGACGAGACCTATCGCTTTGCCTGTATGTGTCTGTTTTGCCCGAGTGTCTGTATAGCCACTGGACTCGAGTGAAGTCAACCAATCAGGGCTAGAGAAGGGAGTTGGATCCCCAGCCGATCAGAGCAGTGGCTCATTTTGCTTGTGTACCAAGTCCCCAAAATGGTCTTTAAATTTCTGGGTGGAAGAGAAGTGCTGCAGTATAAATTACTAAAAAATATTGCTAACTTTTTACTCAAAAAAAATTAAAATTACAAATGTGTTTCACAGATGGCAGGTAATGAGAAAGTGAATTATACCACATCTCTAAAGTATAATTTGCACTGGAATTGAATATCATGGAGGTTCAGAATGGTTTAAGGATCCAGAGAGCATCGTTGCCACCACATAACCTGGCTACTGATTACTTTACTTTTACATTTTAGGACTTTACAGTGAGTGATCAGGTAGGGACTCAGATAATTAATTTTCTACATTCATTCCCTAACCCTAAAAAAAACTTTAACCTTAATCCTTACTCTAATCCTAATCCTAATTCTAATCTTAACCTCAAACCCTAAACTAGCCCCTAAACTGGGAAAATGTCCTCACTTTATGTGAGGACATTTGGTCCTCATAAGTATAGAAATACAAGAACACACACACACACACACACACACACACACACACACACGCTGATCTGCCTAATCAGCTGACAGTGAATCAGACAGGCAGACGTGTGTCCCATGGCTTCGTAAAGCTGTCCAACAACCCCAAACCATTTGGAGTAAGATCTAACTTTGGCAACAGCATGGCTCTACTAAAAGACAGCAGGCACTGTTATTGGAAAAGTATCTGATTTACTCATGCAGTCTCGCTTTTACACTTACATTTTAGGTAATTAGGTAATGCTCTTACCCAGAGTGATTCACAATTAGTGCAGTAGAATAGCAGTAGAATAATCTTAAATTCCTCACCTGCCACCGTTAAAATAAACCAATAGTAGGAATAGTAGGAATGGGAATGTGAGTACCACAGTGGCCAGACAACGAATGTAATAAATAATAATTTTTCACTTGAATGATCATGTATAATAGAGAAGTGCTTAGTGAAGAAATAAGATCCAGGGAGCAAAAGCAGAAAAGCCTCGTCGGCTGCTTGTGTTTCAGCGCAAGAGACAAGAGACTTTGCTTCTTCTTTCATCTTCTGTCGTCAAGTTCTTCCACTGGAAAAAAAATCAAGTCCTTAACAGCCAGACTTGACAAACTCGTCATGAACCCTGTCCTCTTGGTGAACCCCCCATGAGCTGTCAATTGCTTGCATCAGCCAATGGAGTCCTTCTAAGCCTTAGGGTAGCCAATTACACTGCTTACTTTTCTGCACAATTAAGGTCAGGCACATTACCATTAGCTATCAAAACAGGAAGTTCCAGCAGGACACTGGAGGATGACACAATCTGTCTGTTATGTGATTTGGGAGAAAGAATGAAAGTTAAATTAATTTTATGTTTCATTGTCATTAATATGATGAGCGGAGAAGTGTGCTTTATAGCAAAATGACTTCTGTTTCTGCTAATTAAATTTGGTGAGACAATGAGGACAGACTTGTGATGTGCTTCAGAAAAGGTGGATTCAATACAGCAGAAAAACGTACTTTGTCCACATTGTTTGTGTGATAACGATAATGAGTTTATTTAGGAATATGTTTGATATACACAAACTGCAAAGTGATGTAAGGATGTATCTGGAAACCTAGAGTGCATGACAAATCAATTAATTAATCAATCAGTCAATTCAGCATCAAACGACAGATAAATCCTTCAATCAATGCTCTATATACCAATATGTCTACTGAGAATGCATATTTATGGAAAATAGAATTGATCAGTCATATTTTATTTGCAAATATGACTGGCAATGTGCAGGTATTATAGCCTAAGACTAATTTGTATCACCTCTTGAGAAAATACTTTTTATATTTTTGGTATTTATTTATTTATTTATATATTTATTTTTATATTTTTGTAAATAATATATATAGTTCACAACATCATATAGAGTCTATGTGCCTATTTTAAGTGCAAGTCAGCGTTCTTTACTCTCCTTTTGAGGTTTAGTATTGCAGGTTTGACTGAGGTGTCAGATGATTTCAAGCGAGGCTATACGGTGCTATATGGGAATTACATTCCAAGGCATGAGAAGAATAAAACATTATTATTATGGATCTGGGACAAGGGAATAAGACTGCGTGAGGGATCTTTTCTTCAATCGTGTGCAGTTTTCCCACTTCACCCACAGATTCTGTATGTATGAAGTCTGGGAGCCTATACATAATCCGATGACCTCTTTTCCAGGCAGGAGGAATACTGAACGTAGTGTGAACCCAGTAATGAGAGGGATTCATGCTTAAACTTTGTGAACTTGATAAACTTTGCGACCTCTGATTGTTGTTTTTCTTTCTGTCTGTCAGTCAGCACAGCCCCCCAGCTCAAACCGGTGAGTACGGCAGATGTGAGTATGAAATGAGAGGAATGCACACACACACACACACACACACACACACACACACACACAGACACACACACATGCACACACACACACACACACACATATGCACACACACACGCATGCACACACACACACACCCACACACGGCGACAAAAAAGGTACATGCGGCAATTTAACACAGTGCGGTGCGGTTTCCATGACAACTAGAGACAGATGCAAGGAGAGGCTACTGAGTAAATCCACACTATTGATACACAATACTCACAATGTCTTAAAATTAATTGTATTTTCAACTGCACTGGTCAATCTACATCAACTAGGATGGATCCTTGGTTTTCTTTATGAGTATGCATGTCCAATAAATAGGAGATTTCAGGAATTTAACATATTAAAATACCATATTAGACACAATATAATTAGGAGTTTGTTACTTTGCATATCCCTCTCAGAGAAACACAAGGAATATAGTAACATATATAGAGAGTGTACTATTATTTATCGTTATTAACATACAGAAGAGGCCTAGATGCACATTATTTAAACATCACAATACAATCTTCTGTGATACGCCAAAGAGAGTCAAACCTTAAGTACCACCTACTCATGCTCTTGTATTTTCCTCCCCTCTCCTTCGCTATCCCTTTTTTTATCCCAGGTGGGGAAGATCTCCAAGAACAAGAAGAAGAAGCTGAAGAAGAAACAGAAGCGGCAGGCGGAGCTGCTGGAGAGGCGGATGCTGGAGATCGAGGCCCTGGAGAGAGAGGCCGAGAAGAAGGAGGAGCAGGCCAACGAGGAGGGCGAGGAGGACGAGGAGGGAGAGGAGGAGGAGGAGGAGGAGGAGGGGGGGCGCAAACACAACCCGGCCCCTCCCGCCCCGCCGGCGCCGGGCCCCGCCATGGCCCTGGGAGAGAGCGACGAGGAAGACGAGGATGAGGAGGACGGGGAGGACGAGGAGGAGGAGGCAGGAGAGAGGGAGAGGCCCACCAGGTTGACCAATCATACATGTGAGTTCATACGATGCCGAGCTCTTTTTTTTGTCTCAATTGACGTTTTTAAAAGCACGAATAACTTGTTTTAAACGAATATTTGTTCCTTTTATTATTTGGATGTTTTAATATGTTCAACTGAAGATAACTTGACTGGCATTTCTCATTGAACTCCACTACAATAGAGAGAGAGAAAGAGAGTTGCTTGTTCTTACGCTGTTTGTCTGCTAGGGGAATAGTGTAATTATACTGATTACTAATTTAGCATTGGTGAGGCCAATTTTTTGCTTTTTCTTCTCCCGGCGGTCTGTTCTCTCTGCTGCTGCTGATGGACTTTGTGAGGGGGAGTTGGTTTGACTGGGACTGGGAGTATTTTTGTTCATTCAAATTACTTGATGGGGATACATTCATTAATTTATTTCTTACTCGGTGTGGCCTCTCTCACACATTCAGTTTAATTCAAGGTGAAGGAAACATTGGCTCAGCCAGACGATGTATCCTGACAACATGTTGGTTGCACCACACAATTTAAGTGAAATGCACAGTGAAGGAAAAGTGAGTAACATATTTAGGTTAGACTGTACTGTTTACTGTATCCAGGTTGTCAACAACTAGAAAGGCAATGTTCCAAAGCAGAGCAGTGGGTTTGACAGGCCTGCAGTATGTATGTGTGTGTGTGTGTGTGTGGGTTTGGGGTGTGTGTGTGTGTGTGTGTGTGTGTGTGCGTGTGTGTGTGCAGATAGAAAGCTGTCAGGCAGACTGTGAATGAATGGGAGGTGGATTGGCTCCAACCAGTCCACCCACACTAGTCCCACTGTGTAGGGGGGGCTGTGTAGGGGGGGCTAGGCTGATTCACAAACAACCACCATCTCGATCTCTCTCTCTCTCTCTGTCTCTCTCTCTCTCTCTCTCTCCCTCCCTCCCTCACACCCTCTCCCCTGTCTCTTTCACTCTATCCTTCTCTCCCTATCACCTCTCTCTCTCTTCAATCTTTATTCTCTTTGCCGTCTTTCACGCTGTTTTTCACTCTGCCTACCCCGTCTTTGAGCACATTTTTATCTCCTTCCCACCCACTTCCTCTCTTAACTCTTCTTCTCTCCTCTCTCCATCTCTGTCAGGTGCGGCGCCTCCCCAGGAGCAGAGCGAGGCGCCTCGCATCACAGAAGGCGACCCCGATGAGGAGGAGGAGGAGGAGGAGGAAGAGGAGCCCACACCCGTCGCTGAAAAAGATGCCCCCATTCCCCCCACCTCAGAGGAAGGCAACGGAGACGCGACACAAGCAGAGGTGGAGGAAGAGGAGGAGGAGGAGGAGGGAGTGAAAGAGGCACAGGACGACAACGAGGAAGAGGAGGCAGAGGAGAAGGAGGAGGAGGAGGGAGAAGAGGAGGAGGAGGAGAAAGAGACTGAAAGAGAGGAGAACGAGATAGAGGAGCCAAAGAGCGAGAACAAAGCAGAGGAGGAGGCGGCGGAGGAAGAGGGAGACGAGTCGAAGGAGCAAGAGGGAGAGGAGGAGGAGGACGAGGACGAGGAGGAGGGCGATGAGGACGACGACGATGAGGACGACGATGACGACACGACCGCGGACCTCCTGACGGACGTCACCGCCCCCATCAGACTCCACAACAACAACAACAACTCGGCCAAAACCAACGGCCACGTCCTGTTGGGGTCCGAGGGGTTGAAGCCCAACCCCGGCGTGCCTCCGCCCCCCTCGCCCACCCCCATCCCCCTCCTCTGCCCCCTGGTGGAGTCTGAACTCAGCTACACGGACAGGGACAACTCTCTCAGCTCTGGTTATGAGATGTATAACGGCGAGGTGTGCGACCCGGGACTGACCAACGGCTCCAACGATCGCCACCGGGGCACTGCGCCCCGCTTCCCCGAGCTGCCCCTGGATCCCGAGCCGGGAAACCCCGTACCGGTCGGAATGGCAGAAATAGGGGCGGGGCGGTCACCCAACAGCCCCATCGCCGACCGCAGTCGCACTGTGTCGTCCTCGAGCACAGGAGACACACCCAAAGGTGAGATGATGGTTATGTCCATTTATTCACTTACCAATTATATTCACATGTAATTATAGATTAACAAACCATCCAAATCCATGACAATGAAGTTGAATTTATATAAAATGTACGCACACAGATATAGATTAACAAACAATGTACACAAATGGATATACAGTAAACCCCCTAGTATGGATAACACCTATTTCCTGTGTTCACCTGTATTCATATTAACCAATGATTTAACAATAATATAATCAGACTGTATTTGGTTCTTAGGCGATGCAACGGATCAGCCCAACATGAACGACAGTCAGTGTTTTGACTTTTTATTTTACACATTTCAGCTGCCTGATAAGACAAACATTACTAATCCTGTTGCTCATTATTGGGTTTTAGTGTCCAGCGATCCATCTCTTGAAACACTGGGGTGATATTTCAAGAAAGAGGTTTACTAACCCAGACGGAAAATTATTAGATAGTGTCTGCCTTTTGATTACCGTCTCCCCACGATGTTGATTTTATAATCATTAACACTCGTTTGTTGATTGTGCCTCTCACTTCTTTCTAGTCTTAAATAAACTCTGCTGAAATTACACGGCTATTAAAATAGAGTGAAATTAAACTCTGTAACTCTAAGATCATTGTGGATCGCCTCCCCAGAGCTTGATAAGTGTTGGTTTTGAAGTGGCTTAGTCAGTGCGCGCAGCACTTTGTGAAAAATGCTGGGCCAAAATTGTACATTAAATATAAAACCTGCACACTCAAATGCACCAACACACCTTTTCTCTTGACAATGTTTCTCTTTATCAGCTTAATCAGACTCAAAGTGGGTCACAGGCCTGTTTGTGGTGGATTCCCATGTGACGAGATGTTTTCCTCCAAAAGCGTCACAGGGTCCAAGACTGAGTTTCTCAAATTTGATTTCCTGGATGAATAGAAGAACGTCTGGTCTAGAATCAAGGTGTATTGGTACATTAGAGTGTGTAAGCTCTACTTGTGTCTGTTGTGTGTTGGTTGAGCCCCCGTCAGGTATCAGTTAACCCTCTGCTTTCCCTCCCCGTCTCCTCCCAGTCAGGGCCAGAGCTGCAGACCTCCTGGTCAACCCACTAGACCCCCGCAACGCTGACACTATCCGAGTCAAGATTGCTGATCTGGGCAATGCCTGCTGGGTGGTAAGACACAGCATCCAGGATTCATGTGTGTGTGTCCATGTGTGGCCAAGTGTGTGAGTGGGTGCTGGATGTGAGAGGCAGTGATTACTTGAATTGAAACATAGCTTTTTACATTTTAAATTGTAGTATTTAAGTCCTCACAGTCAAGAAAACTGATGAACAAGTATCAGGTTGCGGTCAATTCCCAATAGGAAGCAGTAGCACAAGAGGCACAAATGGGGAAGCACATGCATCAGTGAAATGCTGGCTGTGTTTAGGCTACCTTCTGTGCTCGCTCTAAATACATTTTAAATTAACTTGAGCATCATTTTTGTCCCTGCATGTGTTTCTTTATTTGAGTGTCTTGCACTAGGCTACATTTTAAATGACCAAAGATCAAGGTATTTAAATTGGCATAAAATTCCCCATCCTTGATATATTCGTTCAATTCCACTCTCCTCTCCTCTCCTCTCCTCTCCTCTCCTCTCCTCTCCTCTCCTCTCCTCTCCTCTCCTCTCCTCTCCTCTCCTCTCCTCTCCTCTCCTCTCCTCAGCACAAGCACTTCACAGAGGACATCCAGACGAGGCAGTACCGCTCTATTGAGGTCCTGATAGGAGCCGGATATAGCACTCCTGCTGACATCTGGAGCACCGCCTGCATGGTGAGGAGGAGACACACACACACACACACACACACATACACACACACACACACACATACACACACACACACAATCTACGGGCATAACACATTCTATAGTCACATAAATTGTCGTGTTATACATACGTATTACACATTCACAATGGATGGACCTAACACATAGACATATACACTGACTCATATTTAAATTACACCCACCCACCCACCCACCCACCCACACACACACACACACACACTACCACTCAAGTACTCCATCCTATCTCTTGCAGGCGTTTGAGCTGGCTACTGGAGACTACCTTTTTGAGCCCCACTCTGGAGAGGACTACTCCCGTGATGAGGGTACGTTTTTATTTTTCTTAGTGCCATACACATAAAGCTTAATGTCACAAGCATAGACAAATTCTCATTCAAAAGTATTTCACAGGACATTCTTGTATTTTAAGATTGATCTATAGTCAGGAAATTGGCTCAAAGACAAACAAAGTTTAAAGTACTGTTGTAGTAGGAGTTTTTTGATGTACAGTATAATATGAGAACAAAGTTAAGGTTGTGTGACATTGAATGCATCTTTAATGATTGATGAATCGTGCCGCTTGAAATGTATATGCTATTTATTTGCGTAGGAACACGTTTGTCAGTGATAGCTAAGGAAGATTGATTGGCTGACTGCAAAACGGTTAAACATGCCTCAAAATGAGCTTAGTGTAATTTAGCACATCCCTCACCCCAAGTCCCCCTATCCACTGTCAACTGTGAAACCTGTCCTTGTATTCTGCTGCTATGCCTCCACTCATCTCCACCCTTTAAATCTGACTTGTTCAAAATGCTATAGATACACACAGAGAGCTCACAGTAATCCTGCCATTGAACTAGATGTGACGACTTTTATATATTTTCTTTGTTTGCTGTCAACAGACTGTAAATGGTTAAAATTAATGGTTTAAGGCTCGGCAGCAATGCTAGCCAGTTAGCTGTATCCCATAACTACCTGTGTGTATCTATATCCTGTTCACATGTTACCCTTAAAACTTTACGGTCCCCATATCTGCATGTAGACTCTGGCTTGCCATTCGCCCTGCTCATTCTCCATGCTATTTGTTCCGAAAGACTTGCACAATACCGCACATCCCCAAACCCTCATCCCCGCGTCGCCTCCTTGATCTCTTGATCTCCACTGATCTCACAAGCATTATTTTTCCCCTCACATGCGAGAAGACAACCTAATTTTGCATGTTTGCACAGGCAATATGCCAGTGCCGGTTTTGTCATGACGTCTTGTTGATTTACAACAAGAGATGTTGATCTCCTACCATCGAAGCCAAATTGAAAATATCGCTTCAGGTTCCAGTTCATTCAGTTCTGATTCTAAATGCATGTCACTTTGCTCCCTGAACATTTCATCTCATCACCTCTGCTGTGGAGGCTCAGCTCACTAACACTGATTTTTCTCCTTTACTGTCTGTGACTGTGACTGTCTCTTTCTTTCTCTTTTCCATCCCTCTCCCTTCTCTTCCTCATGTTTTCTCTCACCCCCTCCATTTCCCCCTTTCCACTTTTTCTCCCACTTTCCCCTTCTTCTTATATTTGTCCCCTCCCTCCTCGTCTCTGTCTTCTTTATTTACTTAATTTGTCCCTCCCTCCTCCTCCTCCTCCTCCAACTAATCCTCCTCTTCCTCATCTTCCCTGTTTCTCTGTCTTTTGCACCTCCTTCTCTTCCTTCTCCTCTTTTGGCATCCCTGTTCTGTTTCTCCTTCCCTGTCTCCTCCCTCCTCCCTCCCTCTCTCCTCCGTAGACCACATAGCCCACATCATAGAGCTGCTGGGCTGTATTCCGAGGCACTTTGCGCTCTCCGGAAAATATTCCCGGGAGTTCTTCAACCGAAGAGGTAGCGCTGGCCAGAGAGCTGGTGGGACTGGGATACACAGACGCCTAGATGGACATAACATGCACACTGACAGACAGTCGGGACACAGTGTCATTTCAGCACAAAATAGGAGCCATTACGTTGTTTTGGATTTGAGTTTGCTGCCTGTAATTTGGGTGTGCTGATTGAAAACATTGCCATTGAAAACACAATTTTATCCCTCATAAAAAGAAGTGCCAAAACTACCCACAATACTCTCCACATGTTAAGGTGGTAGCACTGGCTGTCAGTCTGTCAGTGTGTCCATGCAGTATCCCCAGGTAGCAGTGTGTGTCAGTCCCACACAGTGTGTATGTAAGTGTGTGTGCATGCTGTAATGCTGTCCCGTGCCTGTTCTCTTGTGATGTATGTATGTTATGTGGTGGTGGGCAGACCACATCGCTCTGATCATGGAGCTCCTTGGGAAGGTCCCGCGCAAAGTGGTCGCTGCCGGGAAGTACAGCCGAGAGTTTTTCTCCAAGAAAGGTAAACGACACCGGCTAGTATAGGTATAGTACAGGTATAGTATACTAGTATAGGTATAGTACAGGTATAGTATACCAGTATAGGTATAGGTATAGTACAGGTATAGGCCTTGTGTAGAGGCACAGAAAGCAGCAGCCATAGTGTATGGGGAATCTCTTGGTGGTCATGAGACATGGATCAAATAGTATTTTGCTAATAATTAGCATTTGTTTTAGCATGTTTGCAGCACTGCCAGGGTTTACTGCATCAGGACATTCAGATAGGGAAAGGTAAGTTGTCAATCACAGAAAAGCGAATATAAATTGATTGAATACTAAATTGATTTTCAAATACTACTGCTGCGATTGTCTAAACCTTCTGGCACTGTATTTTTGTATGTGGCAACCCAACCCATCTCAAACACCAAGGAGATGAGAATAAACGTTTAAGTTATATGCAAATACTATTTGACCCAGAACTGGCGGCCAACTGATTGATTTAGTTTGCAGTGGCAGAAGAAGAGGGATTTTCTTCTAAAATGTTTTCACATACATACAAACAAATCTGTCAGTAGTAGAGCCAATAGCAGACAGTCAATAGATTTTCCTTATATTCTTATCAGCAACATAGAATGAATTCACAGCAAAAAGAACCAATTGAACCAACCAGTACCATTATTTTCTCTGCAGACTATATAGCAATATTTAGGATATTTTTAGATTAATAGCCTAAAGATGTTTGACCAGAGACTCTTAAAGGGACTTTGGTTTGGCTAGCAACTGAACCACATAGTCTAACTCCAGCAGTATTATTAATGATAATGATAGCATAGCCCTAATAGAATAGTCCTATTCCCAGCCTATACATATAGCAGTAGGGCTTTACCTTACTGTGCCTAAGGTCTTAAGTGTGTCATATACCTCAATGATTCTGGTAAGTGTATCTCTGTTTGATACAGTTTATAACCCTTGCACTCTCTCATGTATTCTCTCTTTTCTCCCTCTCTCTCTATCTCATTCCCTCTCTGCTCATATATTCTTCATACTGCGTCATGAGACTTGAATATTCCGCCTTTGATGTTGTCTCAATCTGAGGTCTGAGCCTGCGCTTGATGTCTCAATGTTCTCCCTTTTATCTCTTGGCGCTCTGTTAATCTGGTCTGACTCTCTCGCTCTGTCTCTATCGGCTTCTCCTGTCTGCCTCGCTGCCTCGGGCCCTGTCGCAATACTATTGAGTGGCGGTGTTACCTTGTTTCCTTCGTGCACACTGATTTGTATTGAACTTGGGGGTGGGGGTGGGGATGGGGGGGGGGGGGGGAGCAGATACAGTAATTGGGAAGAGAACAATGGAAGCACAAACTTAGAGGAGATTCACAATACTGAAGACTTGCGCACACACGTTTCAACACTGTGGCCTCATTAGTCTCCTCTACAATATATCGAAAGTCTTGATAAATGGTTTGCTTTCCCCCATTTTGTGCTGTCCGATCAGTGCAGAGGAGAGGAAGGAGAGGTTACCATGGCAGCCATGGTTTGAACTGGACCCTCTGTCTTGATTTCTCCCATCATCAATCATTCTCTCTTGTACTTTTCTCACTGTCACTCTAGCTCTCTCAGCCAATCCTTTTCCTCTTCTCTTTAATAATGTAGGCCTTCCTCTTCTTGTCTATTTCTATTACCTCTCCGCTTCTCTTTCTCTCTCTTCCTTTCTTTCTGTCCCTTCAATCTCACCCTCTATTCCGGTGGTTTTCAGCCACGTGCCAATCATGACCCAAGAGTCTGTAGGTTTTCACTCCAACCGAACACTATAGCATCTCATTTCACTGATTAACACACCTTCAACCAGACAGGAGGAACCAATCAGTGAAATCAGCTGCTGTAGGGTTTGGTTGGATTGAAACCCTGCAGATGTCACATGGTTGAAAACCACTGCTCTATTCTCTCCCCACTTTCTCCAATGGCGTGTGGCTGACTCTGCTCCCTATTGCCCCCTGCAGGCGAGCTGCGGCACATCACCAAGCTGAAGCCTTGGTCTCTATTTGACGTGCTGGTGGAGAAGTACGGCTGGTCGCATGAGGACGCCGGCCACTTCACCCACTTCCTTCTGCCCATGCTGGAGATGGTGCCCGAGAAGAGGGCCTCGGCCGGCGACTGCCTCAACCACCCCTGGCTCAGCTCATAGCCACACACTCCGATCAGACCCCCCCCCCCAAAAAACCATCCCAAACAACTATCCTAAATATCACCCCTTGGTGGCGGCCGGCCTGTGGAATGATAGAGAGGAGAGAGGCTGGAGATGAAGAAACAGAGCGAGTGAGAGAGTTGGAAGTGATGAGAGAGCGATAGGATTTTGTCGTATTCTTTCCAGCCTTATCCCACACATGCACACATACACGCATATCTGAGTAGGCTTAAGTCCCACACACACACAACCCCTCCATCTTTTCCCCAAAAGCAATGTAAAGATGACAGACTCAGGCGCAGTTCCCTCCCGCACAACCTTATGGAGATAAAATGACATAGTAGCCAATGCCATGGCTGTGTCTTCCAAGACGTCTCCCAGTGCGGCGTACTACCTAAACACAAAAGAGTCCGACGATTTGAGGATGGATGCTGCTCACACTGTGAAAGGGAGAAGTCAGGCCTTGTCTGATGTCCGAAAGAGATGTGCTCTCTTCTCTTCTTCTGGCGTCAAGTTCTCAGCCTGTCCCATCCATCTACCTATCAAGCTATCTCTTCCTAGGCCACTCATTCTCAGTTTTACCTCGTTTGGATCCAGTCATGGGCCGCTGACTTAGCTGCTGATCTTTTCAATGACGAGAGAGGAAAGTCAATGAGCAGCCCCGTTGCAACGCTGACAGCCCAGAGCTCCATCTGCCATGACCTTTACATAGCCAGGGCCCCAAAGACAGACAAATATGTGTGTGTGTGTGTGTGTGTGTTCGCGTGTGAGGGAGAAGGAGTGTGTATGTGCCTGTACTTCTGCATAGTCGAGGGAGTTATTTGAGATCTGTCAGCATAGACCCTTCCTCTCTCTCTATGTCTCTCTTCTCCACTGTTTCCAGCCCAGTAGCCTCCCCTCCCCTCCCTCACCCTGCTGGATGAAGCCCCCACCCCAGACTAAAGCAGTACTGCTGAACAGTTTACACCCCGATCCCCCAAAATCTCCCAAGGCCGCGGTCCAAAAAACCCCTGTTTCCTGTCCCGGTTCCCCACTTTCCCCACCCCGATGAGCTGCATGCCCCGCCCCAGGCCACCGCAGAGACACGGAGGGCAGCCAGCCCTCCAGGGGGCGCCACACAACAGCTGCCACACTGACAGAAAGACAGGCAGACAAAGCACGGGATGAGCAAGAAACAAAAAAAAAAAGATAAATTTATCACTGAAGCCGAACAGGACAGCTTGGTCTATAAAGAGTTTCTCTGTCGTGAAACAGTGATTTTTTTTAAAGAAAAGCATGGAGAGACTGATCGATCAGCATGAACGGATATAACAAACGGACGATGGATGCGTGTTTCAGTTGTGCGTTTCATTGGTTTCGTTTGTTTCTTTTCTGTGTTCATCCCTTTTGGACGTTTTGTTTGAAAGACGAGAGACTTATTTTACGACGTTGTCGGTGCCCCGTCTGAGGAAGGTCACTTCTTTACAGCTCCCCTTTCTTTGACATTCCTGGGTCTTGGTCCTTTTTCCCATCATTCCTGACTTCTACTCCCTTGTCCCAAACCAAGAACAATTCTGTTGAGTCCTGCTGTGGCACGTTTACCAGATCTGATTGGTACTACCCCCCTTTTTTTCCTACAGAGGAACCCCTCGATCCCTGAGCTTCTCCAGAAAGGGGATGGTCAAATGGAGGTTGCACTTGTCTTTGTAGATGTCCTTCAGGGATTTGAAACCTTTGTACATAGAACTGAGATCTGGCAACACAGATACACGACCGTGGACAGAGATTCAACACACAAGCATCATTCCGATACAGAGGCTGTTGTTGGCGGGACTTGACCTCCTCTAATACAGTAGGGCTGCGATAGCTCAGGCCCGGAGGAATGTTTCGACTGAACTGTGCCACCTGGTGGCTGAAGGAGAGTACTGCATCGCCGCACACTGCTGCTGCTCTCAGTGCCAACGCTCCAAGACGTTCCACTATACAGTATCTCTCCACTTATCTCTATTTCTCTGTCACACACACAAAAACTCGCATCATCACAATTAGTCCAGTTGCCTATTTTTTCGCAATAAATGAAAAAAAGATGAGTATAAGTAAATGGTGAGATATTTTTAAAAACTATTTAATTCATTTAAAAAAAAAGAGAGAAAAAAAAAAAGAAAACAACTTTTCTCTGGTTGTTGTGACCGTGACCGAATCTCGTCTTATATTGAGGTGATTGTGTTTGTCTGTTAGAGATGTTTTTATTTCTTTTGTAATTATATTATTATTATTACTGTTATTATTATTATTCAAATTAGTTCTTTTTTTACACAGTTGTCACCTCTCCCCTCCCTCCTTACATGAACAGTGCTGCTCTGTCTGGGCTCTTGATGGTGATGAAAAACGATCAAACAGTTTTGCAATAAAGAGTATGTGATGATGAATTTTTTTGCACCAAAAGCTCCTGATCTCACTCTCAGCCATGCTGACTGTTCTTCCTGATGACATTGACAGAATCGCGTCTCTTGTCTGTGTTTTTCATTGACAGATTTAATAAAATTGTAAATTAATGGATTCTGTGGCATTGATGTAGTGTTTGCCATTTTCCACTGTGTATGGCCCGGCTAAAACTTTGAAGTCACATCAGTCAACCTCATTGAAAGGGTTATACAACTTACTACTGGTCACCAAAGGGAACAGAGGAAAAGAAGATCAATCACTACAGATTCCCTTTTTTTATTGATATGTATAATTAATAGAAGTGTTCCCACTATTTTTGATAGAAAGTAAAAAGACATGGGTCAATTGTGAATACATTAGGCAAAGACTTCACAATGTCAATGAAGTGTTTAAGAACAAATGCTAGCTTATTATGACTCACACTAAAAGCAAATATATGCCATTAGACAACATTATCTAAGCTGCAATAAAACATGAAGTGATAAAAGACATCCTGAGATCAATATTAGTCATTAAAAAGTAAAAACATGCTTCTAAGCATCAACTAGGGATTGTCGCAGTAGGGTTTTTTATATCTTATATCACTACAAATGGTCTCTGATGGCATCTGTGTGCTTGCCAACGTGTCTGACTTCCATCCATTAGCACACAATAAACCACAAGTGGTGCCTCAAGTAAAGCGCACATGCTCCCATTCATTAGGCATTTCTGACACGGGAAAATGTTTGACAAGGCAAAAAACTTATAGGCCATTAAAATGGGTGAACTTTTCATACATCAACCAGACGGTGGATGATAAAATTTAAAAGTAAGACCGTTCAAAGTTGAAATAGCCACCGGTGTAAAATTCAACGAGGTATTTATGGTATCAACACCGATGAAATGTAGCAACGGAACAAACCCTCTTGATCCGCAGTGGAATCTGGGTTTGTAAGCTTGAAGACAAACCTTCATCATGGCGGTGGGAGCGTATGTATGTACAGTATGTGTGTATGCGTTCTGGAACTGCTGTGCATGTGCATGTGTCTGTGAGCATATCTGTGTGCGTGTGTGTGTGTGTGAATTTGTTTGTATCAGAGCAGTGAGGCACAGTTCTTGAGCAGCAGTGGCTTGGCCAGCTCCAGGATGTCCAGGTTGGGATCCAGGGACCTGCCCAGGCCCTCCAGCACCATGATGGCAAACACAATGGACGCAAAGTTACTCTCCAGCTTCACCTAGAACAGCAAACAACATTGAACAACATCAATTTTGCATCCAAGAAAACTGCCATCTAAATATCTTAAACAACAGAAAATGAACAAACTGCTGTTGCTATTCTGAAACTATGACTTAGCTTTGGCTGGCCACACTGTTTCCTAGTAATGATGTTGGTTACGGCTGATTCAAACAGCTTTCAACACATCAATGCAGCATTTCAAATGCATCCACAAACCGCAGAGGTCACATGGAAATATACTTTTTATGTTCTCTTTGTTCCCCCTGAATTTCTTCCATTTTTCAAAAGAAAATGAACCAGCAGCCTTCACAAAGCAGCAGCCTAGCAAGCCAGACCTAAGAGTAAAGTCTAGCACAGTGGGACAGAAGGAATGGATCTTTAATTTCTTCCCAATTTATTTTCTCTAAGCTGAAACTGTAAGAAAAATAGTTTTGCTCACAATAAGACACAAAACTCATTACTGAGTAGTTCACAGAAATAGCTTTCCAGACTCTTTCACTTGAGGAAATCTGGTTAGGAGCAGAGTAACAGAGCAGTGGCTCAGTCTGAGATGTTACTTGTTATAATGTTACTTCAGCTTAAGCTTTAAGACATCAAAGGTTAGCGATCTGAGCCAGCTCCAGCGCTTCATTTGACAGCCGACTGAAAATTAGCTCTTGATGTTTTACCTTGTGTGTGATGAGCAGGCCAAAGACTCTGGAGAGCAGGTCTGCCACTTGGATCTGTAAGCACAAACAAAAATTCAATAAAAACACAACATCTCAACAACAACCAGGGCATGAAACTAACTTTTTTGTACCTATAGCCACAGTGGCTAATGTTTCCCAAGATTCACTGGCTCTGTCACCGGCCAACAAGATGTTTTGAATAGAATAAGACTGCCAATTGATGGATGGTTACCTGCCAAATTGGCTAGTAGAGAAGACTAACTTGCCAGCCACAGCGAAAATTTACCTGCATTACACTAGTGGTTAGTGATAATTTCCCTCTCTGACAACAGCCCTTCTGTTTGCCTACAGTATATAAATTATGCATATATCACTTCTTTTTCTGATTAGAATGGATGGATAATTTTGCAGACTAGTGCAAGCCTATATGAGAATGAGTATTAAACTAAATAAAATGTGCTCATATTTATTTTGCACATACATTTACCAATACTCTTAACAGGGACACTGAGAACAATCAGGAAATCAAGCAAAGATGTTAAACTAATAGCATTCAGGCAGCAATGTATGATTTTAGTTTCCAATAATCATAGAATATTGGCATTAACTATTCAAACATTTCATTTTGAATGTCCACCGTAGCTGAAAGTAGTCAAGATATGATGTATGATGAGAAGTGAAAAGTGCAGTAAATTCATTTTGTTCCTCAAATAAAGATCAATAATCATGATTAAGATTCACGATCACAATGTCTCACAAAATAACCGTGATTACCATTTTAGCCGTCAATGTGTCCAGCTCTACATCAGCAACATCTAGTCACAACACAGACAAAAGAAAGCAGAAATCTAGGTCAGTACCTTTCCCAGGGAGAGGGTGTTGCTGAGGGCATGGTCCACCAGCTGCGCCATCTCCTTCTTGAAGCGCGGCACGTCTTGGCACTCATTAGCCCTGGCATAATGCAGGATCAACTCTGCCACCCGCTCCCCCTGAAGGAAACAGCCATGGTGGCAGTCAGTCGGAGTCGCAGCGCTTCCATGACCTAAAAATGTTCCTTGTTTGTTTGTTTATGTTTTTAATCTCAGAAAAGTTCTGAAGTAGTTAACAGGCAGGTTTCCACTGCAGTTGGATTAGCTAGGGAGAAGTGGCCATGCGATGTAGAAAAACAGCTGAAACCTATCATCTAATGCCATGAATGTGTGAAATAAGCTGTGAAATACAGTCCACTATATTTCTGTAAGTAAAATTTCCTGATATTCTCTGACTTCCACAGAGAATTTAGAAATTTCCCGGTCTGGAATACACCTCTGAAAATTCCATGATATTCCATTAATTTCATGACCGGTGGGAAACCTGAATTTATCTTTTCATTTTTCACTTCATCTCTTTTCACTTGCAGGGTCAGCTACAGAAGAGCGCCCCTGTAGCTGGTAGGGACTCAGGTGCAGACTGCGTTTCAAGGGCAATCTGCTCATTTTTTGGCACCTCAATTGGTTGAGCTAAGAGCACAAGGTCGTCTTTCGTCTTATTATAAGATATTTATACAAATCAAGTTGTGGTGCAAATCAAGCCATTATCACCAATTATAAATTGCATTGCCTTTCAAAGGATCTTGCGCTAAAATAATTTGGGGGAGTGAATTGGGTGCAATCTGGATTTGCATGCCCTCACATACAAATAAATCTGTGGGCAAAAGAATGAGATTCACATATAATTTACATATGCATGAAGGCTTTATTTTTTGACCAGCACTATAAGACACGCTTTCAACTCATTCAGCACGACTAGTGAATAACATGGAATTCTGATTTGATCATTTTGGTGATTTAGTGTGCTGTTCCCTGTGTCACTCCATTTAGTGAATCTGGGCCTGAGTGTTCAAGGCCACTTGAGCAGATTGGATGCTTGCCGACCCAGGGCTTGAATCCAGATCCTCTAGTTGAAGGACCGTTTCTCTCACCAAAGTTTAGTCTGGACACTTTATGTACAGTATGTACCCTTTCCCCTCTCACCTGCCGTAGCACCACAGCGGTAAAGACAGCCTTGAAGTTGGCAAGATCATGGTCACTGAGCTGGGCCACAATGCCGGCGTCCAGCAGCACCAACTGGAAAGGGGACGGGTCCGGCCTGACGCTGACCACCACGGTGTCCCACAGGTCGGTGAGGGTAGCCTTACCCTGGGACTCCCCTGGGACACCAGCACTATCACTGGAACCAACACCAGGCCCCCGATGCTGGACCAGGATGTTTCCCGGGTGGAGATCCCCATGGACGAAGTTGTCCACAAATACCTGAAATATAGATATAGATGGATAGATAGTGACAATGTAGGAATGATAGACATGAAGTGAACAAAGTACATCTGGTCAAATGATAACATACAGCCAGACAAGTAGGTAAGTGTAGTCAAACAGACACATACTGTTTCTCTCTCACGCATATACACACAAAAATAGCACACACACACAAGCACAGAGAAAGAGACAGAGACAGAGACAGAGACAGAGACAGAGAGAGAGAGAGAGAGAGAGAGAGGAAGAAAGAGAGACAGGTTCTGATAAGGTAAGCCATAGACCAATCCCACAGGGTATGAAATCACAGCGATGGTAATGATTAGCCAGATGGAACCGATGGCCAGCAGATAACACATCTCACCATCTTTAGCAGGGTGTCGACTACCATCTTGGCTATTCTCTGCTTCACCTCCTGAGGCACCTCAGAGCTCAGGTAGTTGGAGATGGGCTCACTCTCCTGAAAAACACATGGGTGTCACAATTCACACAGCTGAAAATAAATTCTGGCCTCATTTATGAGTGAAATGAATGAAAAGTATATTACTTCAACCAGAATGATGCATATAGCCTAGAAATCACAGATGAGGTGTCAGATGGGGGGATTTTGCTATATAAGACAATACAATGAGCGCCAGAAGGATGTGACAATCACAGCAAAGTTAAGTCATTTTAGGAAACTTTTCTATGAATGATATATTTGACATTTGTTTGAGTTGCACTGGTGCAGTAAATCCCACCCGTCTGGAACTCCACACAGATTAAAACATTTGCTAATTTGCATAAGCAATATGAGCTCAGTCTGTATCAGTCAATCATTCAGTCAGTTTATTTTTTGTTTCCCTCTAGTTTGACCAGCCACACGTGACGAAGCCTTCTCTACTCACTTCAAAGGTTTCCACTAAGATGGTCCTGGTGATAAATGGTCGTAGCGGAGTTGGGAACTTGACAGAATCCACATCGCGGAAATTCTCCCGGAACCGCTCGATGTTCCTGGCCTCGAAGCGGAGGTCAATCTAAAATGAAAGTCAATTAAACAATCAAACACTAGTTTTTTTATTCAGTCCCCACGTCCAGCTCCATGTTTCTGAGGTAGAGTTGACTACTTTGAAGCATTATTTGCAATGTTTTTTTTGCTTTTTTTGTCATATTGCAAATATTGTAATATGATTTGTCTTACATGTAGGCAACCTTTTTTTTTTTTTACATTGCAGATGACCCTGCATGCTGACCTGTAGAAATGTAGAAATGTAAATGTGTAGAGGGCTGTGTATAGTGTTGAGGAAGAAATGGAAACGTACCTATACTAAGCAAAATACCTATGTGTTCACTTAATATGTAACCTTTGACCCATTATTTACACCTTATAAGTGCCTAAAACTCAAGAATACTGAATCTGCTTCACCATTATAAGATTAAACTCTGAAATAACATCTTGTGTGTTTCTCACAGAACTGTGAGCCTGGAATCTTCAAATGCCCAAATCTCATAGATAACACTCACCAAGTTGCCTTGACAAAATAATAACTTGTTGTCTTCTAAAAGAAGGTGGTCACCTTTTATTAAGCATCTCCTTAAAGTGCTAGAACTACTGTGTAATTATCATTGGTTGTTCAGTCTTGTTCATATGACCTTAGCTGTATTATATTCTATCCGTATTAACATAATCATGAATATTCAACACTACAAAACTCTGTGTAATCATCCAGATTTTGAGTTCCTTGGCTCCCAACCAGCAGACTGATTAAACCTGCCACTCTCTTGTCTTTTCTTCCACAGTTTTCTTCCACAGTAAAAAAAAGACAAATCAACTCCCATGTGAACAGTCTTTGAATATTCTGAACTTTATTCTAAATGTAGCAGTGTGAATATTCCTACCTGTTTGGTCATGAGCTTTTCAAACTCCTCCACAATCTCGGGAAGGCTGAGCCACTTGAGGCCGGGCAGACAGTGCAGGAGCCAGCTGCCCGCTCTCATCAGCAGCAGGTCTATCTCCACCTGCCTCCTGATGCCTGGGTGCAGCACCTTCAGTACAACACAGACAACTTGTAGAGATCTGCTGCAGGGCCTGAACGAATCACACTTGTCTTCTACTCAACACACAAACACCTGGAAGCATTGATTGAATATCTTTCATATGAATCAGATTGCAGCATCACCATACTTATAGTAATTAGGAATGATTTAGGGGTGATATATATCGAAATTCAATATATTGCAGTACAAAAAAAACAACACGTATTGTGGGGCAGAAAAACGAACCGTGATATAACCTACATTATATTCTGCTGTAGTAATCACAAATAAGACGACTTGCCCATCACAATTTCACAAACTCACCTTCAAAATTATAGCATTTGCACTTTGTAATGACATTTTTACATTGTTGTTTACATATTAGCAAGCCAATGCCATCGCTAGAAAGACTTGTGGCTCAGCAATAAACATAATTCTGCAGTCAGACTTTGTTGTCATTGAATTTTTATTTATTACATCGTATCGTGGTTGTATCGCATCGTGAACCCCATATCACATATCGAATCGTATCGTGATATAAGCATATTGTCCCATCCCTAATAGTAAAGCTACTTTGTGAGTCTCACTCACCTTGATAGCCACAGGTATCAGGTGCTCCTTCTCTGTGCTGCTCTCCTCATGCTGGTCCTCTG
Organism: Centroberyx gerrardi; assembly: GCF_048128805.1. Taxonomy (NCBI): domain Eukaryota; kingdom Metazoa; phylum Chordata; class Actinopteri; order Beryciformes; family Berycidae; genus Centroberyx; species Centroberyx gerrardi. The sequence goes on along the minus strand of NC_136000.1, from coordinate 10,076,280 downwards.
GGTGACTCCTCTCCTCATGGCTCTCCTCCTCCCCCTTCCCCTTCCGGAGCCCCCACAGGGAGCTGGCCACGCCTCCTAGACCCGGGATCTCCCAGGCCTCCAGCAGATCCTCTCTCTCCATCTCCTCCACCAGCGTCTGGAAGGCCGGGTCCTCCACGCTGTCCACCCTGGCCCAGCCGCGGTACACCTGGGCCACGCAGCCCGAGCCCACCGGCTCCTTGCCCTCGAACACAAACAGCCTCCTCCAGCCCTCCCCGAACGCCCGGCGGAGACACTGCTTGGTGTGGGCCCACGAGTGAGGCCGCACCTTGACGTGGAGCCTGGAGAAGCGGTCGCAGAAGTCCTGGGAGAAGATGTCCCGTCTGGTGCTGGCCCACTGACCCAGCTTGATAAAAGTGAGACCAGACGTCTCAGTCACCCAGAGCAGAGCGTCCAACCAGAGAGAGGCCCAGCGAGTGGAGACCAGAGCCAGGGGGGAGAGGAGGAGAAGGGGGCCAAATTTGAGGAACAGCACCAGCGCACGGAGGCTGAGGCGGAGGAAAAATATGAGTTTGTGCACCTGGACTTTGGCTAAAGACTTTTTGACCGTGGTCTGGGATGCAAGGGTGGCCTCCTGGCATCTGGCTACACAGGATGTTACGTTGACTGCACTCCAGCACAGCAGTGTAACTTTAGGTATCTGGGTTACAATCTGGCCTCTTTTTAGCAGACATGTCCTGGAATTCTGGAGGAGTCTGATTCTGGCAAAGGAGCCTACTTTCTGAAAAGTGTACCTCAGGTTGAAAAGCACTGCTCTTGCTCCAAATGCCGCCATGGTCGTGTCAAATAGCCGCAGCTCAGTCCGAGCCGTGGAGGAGAGTTGATCCACATATGCTTGTCTTGTATTGTGAAACTGTCTTGTGCAAACTCATCACTGGTGCGGACGAGGATGTCTTTGATCACGACGTCATCTGAAAGTCAAAGATAACTCCAACCTCGCAATGATCAGTGAGCTAAACATGCACGAGTTTATGACTGCCACCTTGAAAGCGACAGCCTAGGTTAACGTTACGTTACATTACAACACAGCCTTTACTACAAATGTAAACAGCTAACGTTGTCTTAACTTACGATCACTGCCATGTAATCAAGCTTCTTGTATATGGATGGAATAGGGATATTTTTTTTCTTCCCCGGTGTACAAAACAGTCTTTCCATGACTTAGCTCACGTTAACCACGAATTGCCATTGAAAACATTGCATGATAGTTGGTTTACTTCCGGGTATGACGTCAGTCCGCTAAGGTCACGCCGTCGTTTTTTAAAGGGGCAGTTCGTGTTTCTACTATGCGAGTTACAGACGTGACAGAGAAATTACCATCCAAACCTTTTCCAGTGTTTGTCATTAAATGAAGAGGAGAATTTGTGCGTTTTTGTGTGCGTGTGCGCATACATGTGCGCGTCTCTGTGTCCTATATCGGTTTAAAGCCCAGAAATTCAAGCAAAGTGAATCAAAAGACCACTGGATAGACGCAGGTGGGTTTAATTAAATGTGTTTAACAATTACACGGTATGTCCAAAGTCTTTTTAACTAATACGCCCTAAAACTCTGCCATATAATAATGGCTTTTGGAAGAGATAAACTGCCAATAGCTAAACCTCTTCAAGTAACTGCAGAGACTTTGAGTGCCCAACAGATGGAGACACAGGAACACACACAAAAACTCTGGTTTGGTTTGAACTATCACCTTTTCTTCTGCTGCAGCCCTTTACTTGACTAGGTTTCTTGCATACATACATCCCATATCAAGGACTGAGAACTTGTCCCATCCATGTTCCCAGTCACGGTGTGTGTCCCCCGGACAGTGGGGTCCGCACCCTCCCAGGATCCCAGCTGCTGTAGGCCTAATAGAGGACCCAGGAACACAAAAGGTAGGATAAACGCCAAACAGATGTTACTAGACCCCCCCTCCACACCCACACACACACCCCTGCTCCCCCACAGCTATTGATGGACAAGTTGGGCTTTTTAAGATCTCTCATGCATTTCAAAGGCGAGGTCAGGGTGTGGGGCTCAGAGGTCAGCAGGATAGCTGCTCTGCTGAGGTGATGCTATGTTAGACACTTTATGAAGGCAGCTCAGTGGAATGACTTCAGGAATGCAGCTGAGGCCCCTACACATTGTATTAGCTATATGGCTGTATAGTATATCTGAAGGGTCAACTCAGATCACAAGGCAGCCCAGATACCTAATCAGTCGCGTGTGTGTACAGTATGCATGTGTGTCTGTGTGCAGGTGTGTATCTTTGTATGTGCTTTGTGTGTGCACACGCTTTAACACATAAAGGCTATTAATCATTAATCACACTGGTCATCATGCCCACTGAACCTTGCTTCCTGTTCTCTCACTTTCTTCTTCCGCTCTTTCCACAGGACCATTGCGTAATCCTGCAGCTCTGTGCCAGATGGTGACGTGGACCTGTCCGTTTGAGTTCTCCCATTGAGCCGGCGGGTCACCGGTAATCAACCCAAACACTGCCAAACCATGTCTGTCGAGGAACACTTAGAGTCACACCACACCCACAGCAATCAGCGCGCACCACTGTCGCTACTGCTGGTAGTAGTTGTTGTTGTTGTTGTTGGTGTTGCTGTTGGCCGGTGCATGCGAATCAGTAAACAAAGTGTTGGAGAGATAAAGTGGATGGACAGGAAAGCCAAGCCTCCCCCCCCCCCCCCCTACCTCCGCTTCACCCGTTGTCCCCTCAGAGAGAGAGAGAGGAAGAGAGGCCCTTGGGCTTCTTTAATTGGCTCCCGGAGGAGGCTGTTATTTATGTATTCAGTTGTGCTCAGCTTTGCCCCTTCCTGCTCCATTCCTCTTTTTGAGCAGGACACTCGGTTTCCCCGGCAACCAGGGCTCCAATCGCCCGGCCAGCTGCAGATTAGTTCAGCAGTGGGGGGTTTGGGGTGGGGGGGGGGAGAGGGGGGGGGGGGGGGGGAGGATTGAGGGTGGTGGGGGTGGGGGGGGGGGGGGGGGTGATGATGGAAAAGGAGAGGGAGGAGAGAGAGAAGGAGGGAGGAAGGAGAGGGGGGGTCATGAGAGAAGGAGGGGTGGGAAAAGTTTGAGAAGGGGAGAGAGAGAGAGAGAGGGAGAGAGAGAGAGGGAGAAGGAGCGAGCGTCATTGAAAGAAAGGAGTCAGAGTGAGTGAGTGTGTGTTTGAGAGAGAAAGAAAGGGAGAGCTGAGAGTGGAGAAAGAGCTGTAAACATTTTAGCCTGTAGGCTGGAGGAGAAACAGGAGGAGGGATTGCCCTAACTTTGTGTCTTTTTCAAACTTTTTTTTTTTGCACTTGGAACTGTTTTTTTTCCCTCTCTCTTTCTCTCTCTCTCTCACTCTCTTTCTCTGTGTGTGTGTGTGTGTGTGTGGGAGGTACAGGCAGGGGCTATGCAAAGTGAGAGAAGTCGGAGGCAGGGGTAGGGGAGCACAAACGGTGGAAGAGAAAGAGGGGAAAAAGGCAAATTGCTCTGAAGGAAGGAAGCCATGCGAGTGGATGCTGTCTTCTCCAGGGTCAGATTACGCAAAATGAGAAACTACTCCAAGAGCACTTCAACAGGGCTCACCCAGCTGAGAAAGGTAAAGTGAAGAATGAAGAGTGTTTTTCATGTGTGTGTGTGAGTGAGAGTGTGTGCTTGTACCTCGGGTTTATCTTATACTTTTGAGTACTGTGTCATAAATACATTGCTCTGAAACAGAAAGAGACAGTATGTTTTTAATACAAATTGTGATTTTGTGGTTTATATTTGACTCATGGTCCTTTTGATCCATCTTCATGTGCATCTATTTAGCTTACTCATATTCTGTGCACAACCAAGAGTGTACATGCTTGTGTGTGATCTTGAGTGTGTGAGCATGCATGCCAGTATGTGTGTGTGTGGTTGTTTAAAGACATACGGATGGCAGATCTTAGCATGCGGTTTTGTCTGTGTTTATTTGAGCAGTATTTAATTCTGTACTGCTTTGGCTCCAGTTAAAGTGCGCCTAAGTGTTGCTCAAGTAGCCTGTCTGCACCAAGTCCATTACTGCTGGCCACAAGAGACTTGTCTGTACCTCACTCTATCTATCTATGTACACGCACACACACACACACACACGCACCAGCTCGATGGATGTCAGCTCTCATCTTCCCATTAAATGGGAACAAAGAGTGTAGAGATGATGTGGTGACCATTTGGATAATAATCAGAGTGCACGCTAAAACCGTCACATTCCAGACCGGCTTCTTGAGGGGAGAGAGAGAGAGAGAGAGAGAGCAAGAGAGAGAGAGGAGAGACCGGAGAGGATAAGTGGATAAGTGAGGTGAGCATTCTTCACCGCGAACAAAGGCACCTCTTCATCCAGAGCCCCAGTGCCTGTATTGTTGTGGGGAGGCAGGCAGGGGTGGAAACTTCCCCAGGGAGGGCAGAGGAGTTCAGCTCCAGGTGTCTTTCACCGCTGACCCTTGTATCTCCAAACACACAGCTTTTCAGTGATCAGGAAAAACAGTTTGTTTTTTTTTGTTTTCAGATTGTTGACCATGCATTATTGCAATTGTGCAGTTGGTTTTGAATAGGTTACATGGTCCCTATGGGTCATGGAACTTATATACATACATACTTACACATGTATGTATGTATGTTTGGAGATTAAGTTATCATGCATCACCAGCACTTTAATGACACAGAGATGAATAGGCTGCTAACTATGTAAAGTAATATACCACAATATTTTCATAGTCTATCTCTATCGCTGATAGATACAGCACAATAGTGATTCAACCTATACTCAGTTTATGAAAGCTTTTACATTGCTGTTCTATACATCCGGTGTCTGGTGGGTCTTTCCCAGGAAAATCCTCCGGCGCACAGGAAGTGATATGTTTTACGTTTCCGGCAGCAGCAGTAGCGGTTTGTTTTAAATAGGAAGAACTGGGTAGTTAGCATGAGCAGCGATAGCCACCATGGCAGAACAGACACAGAAAACAGCCTTACCTATACAAATGTATACTTCATCAACATAAAATCCAAGGAAAAAGATGTCACACTACTAGACACACTGTTTGATTACCAAGTGATCTCTGGGAAGTGCAGTGCAAAACCACCACAGCAATGACCGCTTAGCACAAAGATGTCACCATTATGAAAAAATTGTGAATGTCGTGGATTACTGTTTGAATTAAAATTGCCGTATGGTGTTGATATGTTCCTAAGGGATAAAAGGGATTCCAATTCTGATCCTTTACTGACACAGAAAAATAGTCTGAGGGATATCCGAGGATGACACACACATCTGTGTGTGAATCAAAATGACCATAATGACTTAATAAGAGATAAATGATTCTCTGTCCCATGTCACGCCATAACAACAACAACAACAACAACAACAAGAATTCCTGTGCAGCAGGAATCTCTACTACCTCCAATAAGCACTGAACTTTAAGAGATAGTTACCAATCAACCAACATAATCCATTTCAATGGCCGCCTCAGGCCTCTCAATGCAGCTAGTTTGGCAATCATTTACCCCTACAGGACAGTTTCTGTGGAACACACAACATTGGAATACCACATACAGAATGCTGTATAGAAAACCCCAACTTTTATTGAATTTAATATATTACTTGAGTTTAATAGCAGCTTGTTTTTGGGGTTGTTATGACATTCTGTACTACCTTTAAATTAAATTCAAGTTTCATATCGGCATAAACAAACTGGTGCTGGGTTCAGCAAATCAATAGGAATTTTACCAAACACAAATCAACATTCCTCTGCTGTCTGTCCTCTTTCTCTTTACTAGACTGGGTAAGGTTGAGAGTTTATTGAATTGAGACTGGCCGACTCTCTGGGGCTGTGGAGAGAAGGTTTATAGAGTTTGAGATAAAGAGACAGGGACTGTCTGTCTGCAAGTCAGCAAGGTTGTAATAAGAGGGCTGCAATCTTGTAAAGAGGCTCTGGTGTGGAGCCAGTGTGTGTGTGTGTGTGTGTGTGTGTGTCACTATCACACACATAACGGTCTGTCTGATTGGGTGAGTTGTTTACATTCTCTGGGTAAGGGGCAGAGGCTAACTGTCTACATGGCTGCCATGCAAAACAAGGCTCACTGTTCCGGAAAGTGTGTATTTGTGACCTTATATCACCATCACTCAAGATATTCACAGTCTCAATGCCTCAATCTTCCTCTGCAGTGACTCATTTTACTCTCAGACATACACTCACGCACACACACATACACACACTCATTCTCAGGGCATTCTCTCTCATTGCCTGTCTTCCTCTGTAACAGTGATTCATTTTCTTCCTCCTCCCCTCCCTCCCTCTCTCACTCACTCACTCACTCACACACACACACACACACACCAAAATATTGACACAATTGGGACATTCTCTCTCAATGCCGATCTATCTTTCTCACTCTCATTGACTATTTTTTTCTTGCATACACACACACACACACACACACACACACACACACTGAAATCGCAGCAAATGAAAGAGCACACGAAGTCTTGAATCTCAGCAGAGGTTAAGAGAATGCTTTCTCAATATGCACACTGTAAACTTTTGGAAGGAAAAAAAAAAGTTCTGAAAACTCAAACGCCAGATGTTTAGTGTCGTGACAACTCTGTCAACTCTCACAACTGAATCAGCTTGTTTTCTTGGAAGCATATTGAATTGGATAAATGGGTCTTGATGATTGGTATGAGTCACAAGAAGTCATCCAGGAAAAGAGGATTTAGCTTCAAACTGACACCATGGGATCCATTTACCGGAAAGTTAAAGTGTACTGTTGAGAAGTCTGTTAGATGCCTTTGTGCATACAGTACATACACAACATGCATGTGTGTATGTATGTACTGTGTGTGTGTGTGTGTGTGTGTGTGTGTGTGTGTGTTTTTGGGCACTTTAAATCTGTGTGGAGTCTGTGTGTGTGTATGTGTGTTGCTGTTGTCATGTGAAAACCCCGTAACCTCCCTGATTTTCATGTTTTAACTTCAACTGAAGGATTACACCGTCCTCTATGGGTTGAGAAAATTGTGCGCCCCTTGGGCTATTGAAATCCTTTCAAACCCCATTGGATAAACTCAAAAATGTATGTCTGTCAAGCTGAAAACAAGACTGTTTTTCTTAGTTCCTGAAAAAAAGAAGATACAAGGTTTGCACCCGACAGTGACAATATGTTTCTGTGCTTATGTATGTGTGGCTCTGTGTGCTTGTGTGGTTTTTTATGTGTCTGTGCCTTCTTGCATGGTGTGTGTGTATATACACATGCAAGTGTGTTTGTGTGTGTGTGCGTCTGTGCATGTGTGTGTGTTAGTGGATGCAGTCGCTGACATCTGTCCTCTCCATTCTTTTCTGCTTAGAAAAGTGACAGCAGGGCTTTAGGAGGTTACAGGCTTTCCACCCCCCTCTTACAGGAACTGGCTTTTGACAGGCGCTCCGCAGGGCGCCCCCTGACTTAAGGACCCCACCGGGGCCTTCTCCTGCCGTCGCCGAGCTGCTGTTGTTACCACGGGGACACGCTCTGAAAGAATGCGTCCTGTGGTGATGGTGAAGGAATTCCCCCTGCCTAGAAGATATGGGGGGGGGGGGGGGGGTATTGTCTGTAAAGTTGGTAGAGGGCCATGGTTTTAGTCATTATCAAAGACACCCCTAACCCCCTCCTTGTGAGACACACACACACACACACACACACACATATACAGATGCATGGATAATGCATACCATCTCAGACACCCCTAACCCCTCCTTGTCAGAGTCACACACACACATACATGGATGCATGGATAATGCATACCATCACACTGGATATTGAACCCATTTATTCAACGGGTAGAGGCCATGGTTTTAGTATCAAAGGACCCTTAACCCCCTCCTTGCGAGTCTCTCTCTCTCTCTCCCTCGCTTGCAAGCTGTTGCTGTGTCTGGCAGGTTAGGTCTGCTGAGTGTCTCAGCGCTCTGAGCTGTATTAAAAAGAAATCTGACCGTGGCTATGGGGGAAGCGGGTGCTGCGATTCTAATTAGGACATGTAACAGGACATGACAGACTGAATCCCTATCCCGCTGCGTTGTTTACACAGGCCATAGTACAGTATCTCTATCATGGTCCGGCCTGAGGAGTGGGGAAAAGACAGAGTCAGCTATGACTGGAGGATGTTAGATGTGGGCTGGTAGATCCAAGGCTAACCAATAGTGATGAAGATCATCCAAAACCTCTGTGTTGCCAGCTTAATGTGGCTTTGCAGCTTGTGCCCACTGGCAGTGTGTGGTGGCGGCACATACACACACACACACACCACACACACTAGAACACACACAAACACATGGATGCATACTCACAAATACACACATGCACATGAACATACATTTGCCACTTGCTACACAGCACCACCATGGTTAGGTAACTTGAGCGTTGGGCAGGCTGCAGTCTGGAAAGGAATGTGTCCATCTGGCAACCTGGTTCAGAGGGGAACTTTAATGTGGCTATACCGCTCACTGAATTAGGTTCGGGTTGCCATGTTCTGATGAGCATTCCAAGCAAAATGGGGAAAAGGTTAGAGCATGTTTTGCTACTTCTGTTGTGTGTAGTCAGTGTGTGATTTTTGAGATGGAAAAACTTTAAGACCAGTAACCATCAACGCATTTAGGAACTTCCAGAAGCTGAACTGCATACTCTTTTCGTCTCTTCTCCTTAATCCGCAGTCCTCAATCATGGTTTTAAGCGTTCCATTTCTCCCAGCGACGACTTAGAATGAGAAGAATGTTGTTTACCTGTCAATTAGAGATCCACTCTGTAATGAGAATTAAAACAATGTCTGGAAGTTCATCCAAGTGTAACAACTTAATGAGTAGATACTCCAGACACACTGCAGACACCCGGGAGCTTTGATCATACCAAATCATATCTAAACACTGTCTTGTTAAGTGCTAGAGCTGGGAAAGTAGTAGTTGTGTCTTTGTCTGTCTCCAGTGTGATGATGGCTACAATACTCTTACCCTTTATTATAATATAGTCTCAATCTATATCTGCTGAGTCCTGGTGTCCGCTGCTACATCATCCAACTCAGCAATGTCTAAACAACTAGTTTGGATAGGGATATGTTTCACTCCAAAACACTATGTATCAATTTTTGCATAAATCTTTGTTGCTTCAAGTTTATTTCTCAATGTTTCTAATGTACAGTACATCCTCTAAAAATTTTATAAACAAATATCTTAACATACCCAATAATCTTAATGCTATATATCTTTTCACACCATTGCTAATTTTGTAATAGATGGTATCACATTTTTCATATATTGAATACCTCACTGTACCATGAAACCCCTGTAAGAGAACTAGTGGATACCATACTTGGTGGCATCGTGGCCTAGTGGTTAGAGTGCCTCTCCTATAACGCAGGTTTGATCCCCACAACAGCCATGTGTCCCATCTGAGAGACACTTAAGCACTACCTGCTCACTCATTTTCCCTCAAGCCCCTCTGGATGTTGTGATTTAGTCTCAGCTAAATGCCTGAAATGTAAAATTTTAAACTTATTTGCCATGTGCTGCTGAGTACAAATGGTGAAGTTCCTGAGGAGATGACGATGGCACATCTCATCTAGATAGGTTTAGTTTGGCTTGTTTCAGCGGTGCTAAACACCCCTCTCCATTTCACTCAGTTTTTTTGTCCGCTGGCGGTCTTGGCCGAGGCTCACAGTTGTCGGTCACGGGGTGTGTGGAGGTCAGAAGCGTCGGCTCTGACTCTGCTCGGCTCGACTCTGGAGTTTACACTCCGGAAGAGCACTTTCCCAAGCTGTCGCCTTGCTCGGCTCCCCTGGGAATCGGCGGGGGATTTATAAAAATCTGTTTCTGCACAGGCGTGCAGGGGAGCAGGGATGGGATGGGGGAGATCTGGTGGGAATTCTCAGGCGGAACCCTCGAAATGTGAGGGGGGAAAACAGGAAGAAGGAGAGCAGAGGATTTTGGCAGTGGAGCTCAGCTCGGAGACTGCGGCTTGGAGGAGAAATTGGATCTGGGGCCCAGAGAATAATGTTAGTGTGTTGAAGAAGCCAGGTTATTGTTGAAAGGATCTGTAGGTCCGCTCGCTGTGGAGCCTGCCGTAGAGAGGAAAGGTTTTATCATTAGGCTACCATGTTAAAAAAAAATCCCACATTGTGTGTCAACACAATGCAATCTCAGATGGCTGGAAATACTGTCCACTGTAGGGAGTCTTTTTTCATTTCTGTGAATGGATGAGCCAGTTATCATGGTGTATTGTATGACACTTCCTCACAGGTCTGTAGGATCAAGCCCCTTCGGGTGTTGTTTACAGCAGGCAGGCATTGTCTCGGGCTTAAGACATGCCATGTCTTTCTTCTTTTGCTACTGTGTTTGAGGACATGGTGAAACAGAATACTGCTGTGGTTGCAGACATAAAGTGTGTGTGTGTGTGTGCATGTGTGAATGCGTGTGCGTGTCTCTCTGGATCAGCTGTCATATTACCTGTGGCTGCATATAGCCTCCCTCACCCTTTGAAATGTGTCACTGCCTGCCAAACAGCAAGCTCATTGCCAGGAACACTTCCATGGCTGCTTTTATTTGGCAAGCTATCCTGTTAATGGCCTTACTTACTCTGTCAGTGGTGATTTATGCTAGTTTCAACCACACTGTTCCAACCACAGGTGCATCTACATCAAAGCCTTACATCTTACCACACTTTTTTTTTTTAATTGTTGCTGTTCAGAAGATATACTGCTGGTGTTACCGAAGGTGCGCGCTGGATTGTCTTTGGAAGGATAGGAATTAGACTTGTGAAAAGTTGAGAGGGATAGTTTTGTAGAAGTAGGAACAAGGAACAGGGCTGGATTGCCTAAAGTCCTTTATTTAAGCTTTAGCTCCGATTTAACTGCTGAATCCTTCGAGGTTGGCCAAAGTTGGAGTGGTGTTTCAGCTGTAACTATCCTGAATGTGGATTTTTGGATTTGACAGACGCTGTGTTGGATGGGGTTATGTAGGCCAAAGAGAGAGCTGTGTAAAAGCAGGCCCTGGGATGAGCTGGCATGGGCCCTGGTCAGGGGAGCCAGCAGGGTAATTGGGAGCAGATTGGGATGAGTCAGGAGCCATACTGATGTGAGTTTCTGTCAGTATGGAGGAGGGGTTCACATGCCTGTGGGAGGGAGGTGAAGGACAGATGCTCCGCCCCTGCGAGGAGACGTAATATGACACCAGCCCCCAGATGGGGGGATAGAGAGATTTGTTTGCTCTGCCTCCACGACAGATTCATCCCCCTGCTCTCCTCCACTGTCCAGTCCAGTCCTGTCCCGTTCTTCTCCTCAGTGGAGTTATCTCTCTTCTCTTCTCTTCTCTTCTCTTCTCTTCTCTTCTCTTCTCTTCTCTTCTCTTCTCTTCTCTTCTCTTCTCTTCTCTTCTCTTCTCTTCGTGGGGCTAGTTAAGGCCTCTTTGTATTTCTTGGCAATAAGTAAAACCCAGTGTTGAGAAAGAAGAATCCATCTATAATCCAATTTTCCACCAGGTCAATCCAGCTCTGAAAAAAAAACTCCCCTGCCCTTAAAAGCACCCACAAGTCTTTTTCAATTAGCAACTTTATTTTCACCTTTTATCAGGCTGGCGGTGTCAGTAGCTTCCTCTCCAAACTTCTATTTAGGGGGGGCTTATCACGTTGGAAGTCTTTAGTGCATCGTTAGCCTGTTAGCCACACCATTTGCAGAGTCAGTGGGATGTGGAATGGGAGCCACAAACTCCAAAGGGAAGGGAAGCCTTCCCTATTAAAAGCCTGTGGTTAAACAGCAATGGGACGGTCGTTTGTAATCCCTGACAGGTGGAGCGAGTGAAAGAGGGACACTGGGGAAGCTTTTGCTGAGTTTGTCAGGAGTTTGCTTTATTTTTTGCCATTTTGACCTTGTGGTGGTCAAAGCTGTCCCATTCATCAACAAGAGATTTCCGCGTTCTTATAACAAGTTAATTAGTGAGCAAGAAAACTTGCAAAACTGCATAAGTCTGACTTGAGGAGACACAAGAAGTCAATCCTTCACCCACTTCCTGGAAGTCACACCGCACTTCCCGTCTGTCTGTGTGTCCCTCAACAAACAATAGGGCAAACAAGAAAATAACTGTTTATTTCACGGTGCTTGCCTAGAACAGAAGCGGCCTCTTAAATGCTGGAGCAGTTAATCCCTTGGTTATGCCCCTGCACCATAATTACATCGACAGTGGCTTTCTCTGTGGACCCAATTATAATTAAGGTTTGTTTATACATTTTCTGAGGTAATATTTTGGCCCATTCCATACAGCTCCCAGTGGGATAGACTGTAGACACCCAGGCTTTGGGAGGACTTTCAGCTGTATACACAAGCCACAATAACAAGAAATGCTATACATGGGGTGTTAGAAATATGACAATGGATACTGGTTATATTCACTATATTTAGAATGGATTGATAAGAAAAAAAAACATGCAGGGAGAAATTGATTGTTTGTGGTATCCCCCTCAGTTCCTGTCTGGTTCTGCGGCTAACCCGGTTTCACTGCTGTCTCACATTCATCCTTTCCTAACAATGGAGGCAGAGGGAGGAGAGGCGGAGGGGCAAGAGCAACAGCACAACAGGGGGACGACCAAGGGGTTTGGACAGGACACTGGGCAGCGGGATGGCCTGTGTGTGTGTGTGTGTGTGTGTGTGTGTGCGTGCACCTTATGTCCCTAAGGGCCAACTGATAGGGATGTTTACTACTGTGCATCGTACAAAAAAATACAGAGAGATCCCTGCGGCCTGTGGATGGATATAGAAGGGAAAGATAAGGAAAGCAAGTTTACAGAAAAGTAATGTGCGCAATGGAATGAGAAAACAGCGATAAAGAGATGAAGATGGGAGAGAGAGGTAAACATGGCATGCAGGAGAAATGGATAAATTGAAAGAGTGTGAGAGGATCCAGGCCTGTAACACACGCACACACACACACACACACACACACGCACACATGCACACACACTGTCTGTCACTCACATGTGTGGGCAGACACACACATGCACACACAAACACACGCACGCACGCACGCACACAGTCATAGTTGGCCTGTTTGGCTCATGTCCAAGGCCCTGCTATGAAATCAGCTTGGGAAAGCAGCAGGGGCCCTGAACAGGACAGAGAGAGAGAGAGAGAGAGAGAGAGAGAGAGAGAGAGAGAGAGAGAGAGAGAGAGTGAGAGACTGCCGAGCCCAGATAAAATTCCATTGTTTATTTGCCCGCCCCCTCCTTCCCTCCTCCTCTCCATCCATCCCTTCCACATATCCTTCACCTCTACCAGCCCATTGCCCCCTTCCTTCTCTCTCCCTCCTCAGGAACCAGGCAAATCCCTGTCAAAACCTACTGGGTCAAGTCAGCACGTCAGTCAGTGAAATCCCCATATCGCTTCACCAAATACTCCCTGTCAGATCTGGCAACCCTGTAGGCCCGGAAACAAATTGGCTGTACATGAATAACCCCCGTTCCAGACTTCTGGAAAGCGAGACGTGGTACAGTTGAGCGTGAAAGAGAAGGAGAGGCTAAGGATTAAAAACCAACCCCCCCCCCCCCTCCTCCCCATCCTTCACTCCCTCCTCCAAGGCGCCCATCATATTTTTCTCCCTGCAGCTCCAAGAGTGATTGGGAATGAAAGAGAGAGAATGAAAGAGAGAAAGAAAGCGAGAGAGAGAGAGAGGGAGAGAAGGGGGAAAAAAGCAGCCAAGTTTGCCATTCCAGAGAGAGCTGGCTAAATGTGTAGTGGTGCGTTAAATTGATTGCAGGCGAGGCTTTGGCACATGCTAAAGTGAACCACATCTTGTGGGGGATAGGGTCCTCAACTCTGCCCGGGTGCAGAAAGAGAGAGAAGGGGAAAAAAAGGAAAGGATCTTTTTCCCTCGCACTAAACTATTCACATTGTGAGCTCTCATATTCTCTCTTTGCTCTTGTTTTACTTAAAAACTTCATGCACAGGCTTGACAAGCGGTTTAGAAGCTGCTACTTTTGGGTCTGTCTCTCTTTGGTGTAACTCCATGTCCTGATAGCTGTGAAATGTAGCGTGTGCTGCGAGCGGCTTGTCCTTTTTAGGTATGTGGAAATGACAGAGAGAGAGAGAGAGAGAGAAAGAGAACAGTTTGAGGAAGAAAAAGTGAGGGATGATGATGTCATGGTGTGTTAGCTGTTCCTGCAGGGCTGGACAGAGGGATGGAGGGACGGAGGGACAGAGCAGGGGATGGAGGGGAGGATGAAATCTTTATGAGAAGCAGCTGTTGGGAGAGGCGGGCAGGCCTCCGGAGCACCGGCAGCAGCCAGCCAACAGCTCACTGACAACAACCCAGAGGCCTGATAAAGCTCGCTACCAAACACTGACAGCACCACCTACACACAGTGTGATAACGCTAACTCAACGCTAACAGCAAAACCTCGGCTGATATCACCAAGCAATAACACTTAGATAATATGCAGTTCAGCAAGCACAAACACACACAGCTTCAAACCAAATAGAAATACACTGCTAGAGGCCTACTGGCGATATCGCTGTCCGAGTTGATGTTGTCTACACTTGCAGCATTATAATGTTGATTATTTTAGACCGACAATTCGATTTACATAAGCCCTGATAACACTGGCACACATAGGTGTAACAACTAGTTCATAACTGAACTGATACAGTCATCATAACCACAAAAGTAAACACGCCATTCCTAGTATTTAGGATCCAAGCAGCTGCAGCACCGCAGTCAGCAGCATGCCAACACTGAGAACCTGAGAGAGCAAGCATTTACACCACTCTCATATAGTCACAGTCAGAGGAACAGGAATGAGAAGTTCACAGTGGAAACTTTGGGCTGTGTGTGTGTGTGTGTGTGTGTGTGTGTGTGTGTGTGTGTGTCAATGTCATCAGGTTGCCATTGAGTGAGACACACAGGCTGTTTCTTTGACCTACCTTTGTGAATCCAGCATTGTGTGTGTGTTCCACATGTGAAGACCCACGCAGACCAAGGGTCATCTTTGAAAGGTCTGCGTGCATGTGTGTGTGCGCATGTGTTTGTGTGTGTGTGTGTGTGTGTGTGTGTGTGTGTGTGTGTGTCTATTGTCCAGACATGCCAGTCCCAGCTGAGTGATTTGTGTGTGTTAACTTACAGCGGTGCATGTGTCAGCTCTTTGTGAATCAGGAATTTATTTACAACATCACCACAGATGGTCAAAACCCCCATCAATTTTCACACACATCTCCCTCTCTCTCTCTCTCTCTCTCTCTCCCCAGACCTAGGTCAGATAGTATTTAGTCTGCTTAGGTGCCAGATGTGTTTTTTTTTCACATATAACAACAGAACTTCCCTGACAATTACACTAATCATAATTGTCCGGTATTCCTTTAAAATGTGTGATTATTTGCAGATACTACTTGACTCTATCCATCTCTCTCTCTCTTTAAGATTTGTCACATTTTCGATATTTTTGATAAACCTGCTTGCCTTGCTTACATACACAACCCCCCCCTCCCCCATGCCATTCCCTCTCACAACATAATAAATCAGCTGTTTGGTGGATGCTTTCATCAAACGCACCTTCTAGTAATGTGTGAATACATACATTTTTAGAATGGGAGGTGCTAGCTGAAATTGAGCTCCTATCCCTTGCAGTAACCCCATGCGCCAGCCATTGAGCTACACAGGATGACAACTTCCCAACCCCCTCCCTCCCTGCCAGCAATGTGTGTGTGTGTGTGTGTGTGTGTGTGTGTGTGTTTATAGGAGTCTGTCCATGGCCAGACACCCAGTGTCCATCCATCCGCTGATAGGAATCTCCTGCAGGGTTTGTTATGCAACTGATGCTTGGCTCTGATGCCCTGCCTCTGACCCCGGCTGTTGCTATCTCTATCTGGGTAAGGCTTTAAAGCATTTAGGCTTGTGTGCTGTTCACCAAGCGCCAAACCTGTTTGCTCTTAAGCTAAGACTGGAAGTTATTACGAAAGATGTTTTCACAGTGAATCAGGTGGTTTTATCTGAGGGCCGTTAATGCTTGAGGTAAATGGGTTAAAACTGAGCGAGCTTTGAATCAACAGGTGGTTTTGAATACTTTAAGGGTAGTGTGATAGCTCATTAGGAGAAATACTGATGAGGTGATGGTGTGTGTTTTCACAGGCGGACAATAGCTGCTCAAAACTACGAGGTTTTATGTGTCTTTTATCTTAATATCGAAGTGTGGTCAGTCATTCCCATTCCATCACACTTTCCATCACCATCTTCCGTGTGGATGAGCTGTAACTCTCCCTCACCTCCTGTGCCCACCCGTCCACCCGTCCACCCAGCCACCGGCGAACAATACCGCTTCCCTATGCACTTCCTCTGCCGCGACGCGCACGGCCCGTCACACCAATCACACCTCACATAGCGAAGGTCAGGGAGGCGGGGCAGGTAGAGGTCGCCGGGGTCACACTTCCCCGTGATGTTTTTATTGGCCTCAGCAGATGGCTTCCCTCGGCCGCCGCATTGTTATGGTGGCCATCTTGCTCCGCGGGTCAGGGTTAACAATGAAGGAGACAAAGGCCTTATAGACAAGCCTTTGCCGTTCCCTAGTAGAGTTTCCCCAGTAACCCAGTGCTGTAAAACTGGCAATGCTGTCAGATTTACTGCTTTTACAAGATGTGAAGACACTGCTTGTCAGGTTCAGGCGAGTAGATTCATTGGGAAGCATTACCAAGCGTCACTAGGCGTATGAGTCACTCAGCGAGTTGGAGACATGTTCAAACTCAGTAACACTCCACATGACAACCAAGTTTTAGTCAATTACAGCCAGAATTGTACTAAAATACTGAACTACCTTTTAAGGCACTGTGTTAGTATTCCAGGCTGAATTCCATTAGTCTCCACTGAACAGCACGTTGTGTTTTGGCCTTAGGGCTCCAAACAATGAATGGGGACAGGCTAAAAGCCTGTACTATTTTCACAGTGTAACAGTATACTTGTATTATTCTTTACAATATCCACTTTCCTCTTTATTTTTGACAACCCCCCTCTCCTCTTCAATTTGCTCCCTCTCTCCATATCTTCCATCTCGCCTTTCCCCCCTGTGATATGCAACACCCTCCGCAACCCAGAAAAAAAAAATTAAAATGTAAAACTAAACTTTTTCAGAGGCTGCATACATTCTTTACAGTCCACCCTCTTCCTTCCCCTCCCCCCCTTTTCCTCGCTGGATTTCTGTTCTTCGGTTCTCTGTTCTTTTTTTTCCTATTGGGTTTCAGTGAGGAGAAAAGAAGCAGGAGAAGGAGGAAGGAAAAAAATTGGTTGATGTTTCCCCTCAAACATGTGACCTCTGCTCAGCTCACAGCTGAAAATCATTTGGGCCTGCAGGCCGGTAGAGGGCTGACGCAAACCCTCCTCCTCCTCTCTCCTCTCTCTGGGGGGGCTAGGCCTTGGACTGAGGAGGGGGGGGGGGGTTATAGACACAAAGAGAGAAAGAGGAGGAGAGGAGAGAGCTGTAAGCTGAGCTGTAAGTGAAGCTAAAAGCTGAAACACAACATATTATATCTTTCGTCTACTTCTTGTCAGATGAGACCACAACTTTTCCATAGCGTTCATTTGCTCTTTCACACTGGAACGAACAGAAAAAAAAAACGACAAAAAACGCACAAGCCCAGAATCATTTCAAAACACTGGACCCAGAGGGCCAATTATGTTGTTAACTCAAAGAAGAGTTCAGCTATTTGGCTGCTTTTTTACATAATCTACCGAAATTGTGGCTTTTTTTCTTGCCTTGCCTTACTGTCTTTGGGGACAACAATTTGTGGAATTTAGCCGAATTGGACTTGCATTCCCTACATAGTCGGGGGGCAGGGGAGAGAAGTGTCAGGGTTAGCTAATGCAGGTTTATAGGTTGGGGGGGGCTTTTTGGGGCACGCGGTGCTCAGGAAATGTTTAACGGCCTACGAATACCCTGAAGTATCCCGGCACATCTGGATGAAGTCACACACATACACACACATCCATATGTTGGTCTGGAGGATGGACTGTCTGGCAGGATGTGTGCCCTTGTCTTTGTATGCGTGTTGTTGTATGAGATTTTGTGTTTTTGTGATTTTGAGTACACAGGCGTGTGGCTAAGTGTCTATTAGTGTCTCTGCGAATTTGCCCCTAACATGAAAATGTGTGAATAAATGCCAGCAGGAGCCCTGACCTACCCTCCTCTCCCATGTTAACAACATCTGTGCCAAATCGAGGCCAGTCCCCTCTGCTCCGCACTCATGCCAACCCTTGACCAGCGTTTATAGGCCCAGCCATTGAGTACAGGGGGCTCTAACTCGATGAAGGACTTATGGTTGGTCCAGCTACGTTCCAAGAGGGTCTGGTTTCATTACACTTTGACAAATGGACCAAGTAATGATTTCAAACTGGCCAAGCATGTCCCCTCGCACTTGCCTTGGCACTGCTTGGCCATAATAAAGAACAGAGGGAAATGTGTACTGCTGGAAAACACACACAGCACATTAAGGAAGTCATTTTCTGGAATGGAAGCAGAGCTTGCATGATGGCTGTGAGGTGCAAAAACAAAAGGATCTGCAGTAGTTGTCTTGAAAATGCTCCAGAAAATCTTTTCTGGAGAGTGAAAAAGAGGAGAGATTGAGCGATAACTCGTCAGCAATTCCTATGAAAAAAAAAAAAAGTTGAACTGAGTGCCCTTTTCTGGCTTTCGGATGCCGCTGATGTTTTCCTAATAGAGCTTAATTATATTAGGTTTTGGAGTTTCCAGTATTTTACATAGGTTTTCCATAATGCCACATGGGCTGTGGAACCTCGTGCGTTTATGGCTGTGGGCTAGCCATCGTTTAAAGCTTTGTTTTCAGCTGTATCCTCCAATTACTAATCAAGTGGGGGCTGGCAGTTTGCGGAGATGCCTTGCAACTCGTGAGGTCTGCTTCTCCGCAGCCTGGTTCAGAAGGGGGTTTCATAGGCCACAGAAATGAGAGGTTGAAGCTATTTGGTAGTTTACATTCACACACTACAGTTAGAAACTTTTCTCTAAGCGAGTCCTGGGTAAGAAACTTATTTTTTGACCTAACCCATATCTATCAGTCTATACGTCTGCCTTATCTTTAAAGGTTAAAATACAGTCTGGAATTTATTTGACTGGCTAAATTTATGTTCACATGTGTTCAGGTTTGACTTGTAAATGTTTATTTTCTGTGCAACTTCATGACGAAATATGGGTCTGTTTTACCCTGGTGTTTACTAACATTACATGTGTAAACAAACTTTTTACAGTCTCAAAATACATATACAAGTATTACATCCTACTCACTGACTGTTTCTCTCTTTGTCTGACTGTCCAGGATGCCAGCTGCTAGCACCATGACTGGTGGGAGGGCCCTGCTGCTCTGTACAAACACTGACAACTGTATCTACCAATCAGTCAACGGGTAGGTGCCACACATGCCACTCAAATGGTCTTAAACTCTATTACTGTATTGATTGCTATTGTGTCAATGCTACCCACAGTACTTTGGCAATGCAAATTTTTGGACATACTGTCAAAGTCCCCTTGAGCAAAGCAAACAGTAACCACTTAAAGGTACTGTGTGTAGCATTTTATGCATCAATATATCATTGTCAAATTAATTAGGATGCCTTGGTATACAATAAGACCATGGCCGTGTCTATTATAAATAGTGTCTATCTCACACCAGTGGCATTGTTAGTGCTTTCTCAAAAGTGAGACCACATTTCCCATAAACCCTGTTGCTAACAAAAAAGCTTTAGCTCTGTTTGCGCTGGAAGAACAGCGCCCTCTTCCTTTTTTTGTGCCGTAAAGTAATCTCCCTTCGTGCCGGGAAGCAACCCAGCAGATTTCCTGTGACATCTGATCCAGTGGCACACAGTGTAAAATGTAGCGCAGAGGCTGCAAATCCTCTCAATCGATGGTCTCGTTTGTTGGCGATAATTGCACTAATGTCTCAACATTAATGAAAATGCTACATGCTAGCACCTTTAACTGCTCCAGTCGAGTTGCTCATTGGTCAGCAGTAGAAGACTGTGTGTGACAAAAACATGCGAGCCTGCAGTATTTCACTTTTACTCTGCCATGTAATGTTCCATGTCTTATACCCCTACATGTTTTCCACTACACAGTTCTTGGGCCTGAAATTCGAATTCCCCCTAACCATCATAAAGTTGTTCTCAGGCAAGCTGGAGACAGACCCTTCCACTCGGGTCAGCAGTATAACAATAGCAGGGCTAAGAGAGCAGAGCAGGGTTGGCCATCTGGCATCTGGATACTGTTACTGACCCCCTGCTGCCACTGTCTGATGCCCCTATGGCCGCTCTCTATGGTCCCTTCTGTCGCCCTAGCAATATGCATTAGTGCTATTTGGATTGTAATGAAAGGATTTTGGTTTGCGGCAATAAGAGGGATTGTCTCATGGCAGATTTAAATGTCTGTTGTTTTGAGGACTTATATGCCTGTGTTCAAAAACATTAATGCATTTCTCCTGGGGAATTGGATGTTGGATGTTGATATGCAGGGATGTAACAATCAGAATTATTGCTATTAAGAGCCAGGCTAAGATAGCTTTGTCTCTCTCTCTCTATCTCAACCCCTTCCCCATATTCCCTTGGTCCCGTGTTAGCTCAGCTGGTCAGAGATGCTTTTGTACCCTTGTACCCCCTAACCTCCTTCTGCCCTCACTGACCCTCATCTCTCTCCCTCACCCATCCATGGCCGCGGGTGAGAGGCAAGCTTCCCATAGCGCCCACTTTCTCTGTCTCTCTCTGCATCTCTCTCTGTCTCTCTTTCTATTAAGCAAGTGCTTTTCTGAGCTGGGGAAAGAGCACCATTGATTCCCTCCTCCATCTAACTCCTCTTTTTCACTCTCCCTCTTTCTACCTCTTTCTTTCACCGTCTGTAACTCCTTCACTCAACCCCCCCATCATACCCCCGTTCTCCTTTCCTTGGCTTTCCTATTTGACCTAGTTTTTCCCCTCTGTTGCCTCATGCTTAATAAAAACTGCTGCTTCAACTGAGGAAAATGGGGGGAGAGAAAGAGAGAAAGGGGGAGAGGGTGAGAGGGCCAAACTAATAAAACCATAAGAAATTTGCAAGGGAATTTTTTGGTTACAATTCCATGCTTGTATTTGTATTTGTATTTGTATACTTTATTATCCCCGTGGGGAAATTTGTCATAGTCATAATTCATAATAGTCATTCATAATAGTCATAATTCAAACAGCTACAGTTTTTTTTCTATCCTTTAAAATTCTGAGGAAACTTGAATTGGTTGTTTCCCCCAGAGATTTCCTCCAGATTGCATTGCGACTGTTGGCTTTCACATCCAGCGATGTCATCAGAAGTCACCCAGCAAGGCCGCACTTCCTCCGTTTGTTGGAAATCTAATCATCTGATGAATAGGCTTTGGGCCAAAACAGAGTTTAGTGGGTCAGGATTGGAAAAGAAAAGATGCACGTCTACACTTCGGCCTCTCCCCTCTTCTGTGTATACTTTCATCTCCCGTCCAGAAATAGCTGTGTGTGTAGCTTGTAAACTTTGACCCCCAAACCCAAAGTTCAAACAGTCGTGACCCAGTAATCTTCCAGGAGTGACTCACAGCTAAAACACAGGCACCAAACAGAGCTGTTTAACAAGAATTCCTTGTTTACTCCATAAAAAAAGTTCTATTTGGACAGAAATCTAAGTGCTCCAACTGTGTGGCCAATTTTCAGAGATATGCAGAGCATCATGCTGTGCTGACAATAACATTGCCATAGAGTTTTGTATACTAAAGACAGCAACTGACGTCTCCACGAAAATAATTACACTATAATTCATTAGAGATGACAAACAGTGCAATAGCGCAGTGTGGTCTTTCTTTCTGTTATTTTGTCTGGGATGAATTTAGTGGTTCTAAAGTTGTACTCTGTCAGTTGGAACAGTGGTTCAGTGGTTAGGACTGTCGCCTTACAGCAAGAAGGACCTTCTTCAAAACTCTGTGTGGAGTTTGCATGTTCTGCCTATGTTCATATCCGTTTACTTTGGTTTCCTACATTCCTACATAGACATACAAGTTAGTTAGGTGGTTTGAAGACTCTAATTTGCCCATAGGTATGAAGTGTCAGTGTTTGCCCTGTGATGGATTGGTGTCTCTGCCTTCCAACCAATGTATACTGGCTCCAGCCCCCTGCGACCCTTACAAGGATTAAGCAGGTAGAATTAATGAATGAAGTGTGTATGTTCATATGCATGTGTGTTTCTCCACTAGGCTCCAGTGCTGTGGCTTGAAGGTCGGGGAGGCTCCGTCGTCTGCGGTGCCCCAGCGCCAAGAGGTGTGCGGGCCACCGGGGGACAGAGACAGGAGGGACACTGCTGTGGCCACCAAGCGTCCCCTCTCCCCCCTACTTAGCCCTAGCGACGGCCTGGGACCCCCTGACACCATGCTGGCTCACAAGAGAGCCACCACCGCCGACCCGCGGACCCCCGCCATGGAGAACGGGCTGTGCGGCAAGTTGAACAACAACAAGAGCCCGGCGGGAGCTAAGACGGCCAGCATCCGGGATAAGATCTCACAATGGGAGGGCAAGAAGGAGCCTGGCTCCCTAACTTCTACAGGAACGTGTCCGCTGAGCACAGTGCAGAAGGAGGTTGAGACAGTGAGGAAAAAGGAATCCAAAGCTGCAGAAGTCCAAAGGACAGACAGCAAGAGGTTTGTCAGCTGGGAGAGGCAGGACTCAGGGAAGGAGAATGTAGGAAAGCTAGGGGATTCAAGGCCTAAATCTCCAGAAGGCCCAGCAAACAGAGACAGAGAAGTGATCCTGGAGAGGGGGCCACGGGGTGCTAAGCCACCGGAACAACCCCAGGACAAGAAATCAGTTTTAACTCATATTAAGAAACTGGAGCAGGCAATGAAGGAGGTTCCCGACAAACCCTCGCTGGCATTCCCAGGGAATTACTTCTGCCCTCCTTCAAAGGAGGAGCAGGAGGAGACAGAAAAGAGGGCCAACGAGCCCATTTTTGGGACTTTCGACGTGGTTCGGCCTGGGGGGTCACGGAGGAGGAGGGAGGGGGATCCTGAGAACGTATACACTGAGCCTGGCGCTCCGTCTATAAACCCTTTACCCAAACCTCAGAGAACCTTCCAGCACCACACACCGCCCAGTACCCCAGCCTCAGGGCCCGGATCGGGGAAGGGCAAGAGGAACTTGCCCCCTCTGCCCTCCATTCCCCCTCCACCGCTACCTACCTGCCCACCCCCAGGAGTCTGCAGGAGACCGTGGGCTGACAAACCCCGGGACAGCAGTAACAGGTAAGAGACTGAGATGAGATGAGAGGACAAAGAATATGATTAGTTTTGACCATCAATGCTGTGGCAGACACCCAATACTCTTACTAAAAGCGCTTTTCTAAAGCTTGATAACACAAACGTTATGTATCTGCTCAAAAGACATAAGTAAGCCTCACCCCATAAAGCCGGGTTGTGTTTTACTCTTCTCAACCTCAAAGCTAACTTTACAAAAACAAATTGTTCAGTCTGCTCTTCTGAAATCACATTTAAGCAATGATGACCCTGTAGACTTAAATGTTATCCTCTCCCCCCCACCAACCTAACACTCAAGTGTACAACATCTCCCACATCTGCTGTAAATCACAGCCACTGATGACATCACCCTGTTTCTAAATATCCCAAAGCATGAGCTCATCGGTTGGATCTGAGGAATGTACACATCAACTCAACTCATTCCTCATTCCAAAATTCTGCTGCAAGGGGAGAACAACATATAAAGTTGTGTGAGTCATGTCTAAGAGGCCCCTGGCTTATCGAGAAGTTTCGCTTTGACATTAAAAACCGTTGCACAAGGCCTTTTAGTGTCACAAAGGAGTAGTCAATCATTAAGGGACAGGTTTAGTAGTGTTAGAAATTAAACTAGTAACATTTTGTCTAATTCATCTAAAACAGTCAGAATCAGAATCAGAATTTGCCAACTACAATAAACATATAGGAATTTGCAGGCGTCCTCCAAGTAGTGCTTGACTTCAGATGGTTTCAATCAAACAAACAAGAGTTCTGTAGGGAAACCAAAAATGTGAACTCTGCAGTATTGGAGTATGTCTATTGTTCACTTTCTCCAGTGGTCTGCATTCTTGTTTGGAGCTTGGCTTGGCTCTGTTACATTCCATACCATATGTGGAGGCCTTTCTCTGCTCAAGTGTGGTGTTTCAGGCCCTTTGTTTGGTCAGACTGTCTCTCTGTGAGTGACCTGGGCAGCGTGCGTGTGTGTGCATATAAGTGCAAGTACATGCATGAGTGCACAAGCAAACACAGATGCATGCATCCACACATGCATGCATGCATCTGTGTTTGCTTGTGTGCACTTTATTCTACTGGGCTAGACTGTTTGGCAGTGCTGAAACACAGAGGTGGGCATTCAGAACGGGCCAAGAGGAACGTCCTGCCGGCCTGCCTGCTTGGCATATCAGGAATACTGAGGCGTCAACACACATACAGTGCATACACATACACACGCACACACACTTGTGAGTGCATACCCAAACACAGTCTAGATTCCCTCCCTCCTCTTCTTATTTGTATTTAGTGTGCAACACTCCTAAATGCTTCCCAGAGTTAAAACTAAGCATGGTGAGCATTTAACTATTATGCTACACATAGCTGGAACAAACTTCCAGAAGATCTCAGAAACGCCCCAAATTTAACCACTTTTAAAACTATGCTCAAAACTTTTTTGTTCTGCACTGCCTATGCAACTTCATCTGTATTCTCTTTTATGCATTTGAATTCTTTATTTATTCTATCTTCTTATCCACTTCATCTCTTTTTATTTCTTTTTTTAAATATTTATCTTACCCCATATTTCTTATCTAATGCCTTATACACCTTGTGTAAAGCACTTTGAATTGCTTTTGTGTGCGAAATGTGCTATATAAATAAACTTGCCTTGCCTTGCCTTACCTTGCCTAAATCTGTGTGTCCCTCTGTCCACCAGGAAGTCCTATGAGTTTGAGGACCTGCTCCAGTCGTCTACAGAGGGCTGCAGGGTGGACTGGTACGCTCAGTCCCGACTGGGCCTCACACGCACTTTATCAGAGGAGAATGTGTACGAGGACATACTAGGTAAACTACACATATCACACCTGACCGGGATGAAAATATGGTCTCAAATGTAGAAGCATTTGATTTGTGTTTGCAAAAGTTGAACAGTCTTATTATGAAAGGTTGTAGGCTGCAGTTTGACCTATTTAATATATGCCCTCGATATGTTACATGAGCATTTAGCTTCATTTCTCATGTCAGTGTGTGTCACAGAGTTCAGATTGAACAGCAGCTGAGGTGATGGGGAGGCCATGCTTTCTTTAGTCTGTTCTGTTTTTCTGCTCCAGCATTTTAATTTAGAAGCATGCTGCTCCACTCTTATTAAAAATGATACGTAGCAACATGACTTACGTTTGTGCTTTATTATCTGCACTGTTATGCCTACCCCACCTAACTCATTTCATGTTGTTTCATTTCATAACTTATAATAGTCGTGTTCTGTGAGGTCTTAGCTGAGGTTTTCCTGTATGATTGTCACCGCAGCGGGGGGCATATGAATGGCTTCAGGCCATAGCACATTTCTGGCAATGGCTTCAACGTCTCTTTGGTTTCCATCACCGAGACAGTTGTATAATGAGTGCTGCTGCTCATATATATATATAAAGATCAATGCTGGGGAGCTTAATCATAACAATTCAATTATGTTTAATTATCTTTGGGTGATGCCACAGCTTGTTTTGGCTCTCTGTGTAGTTTCCTCCTTTCATTCAGTGTTATTGTTCTTTTAAATACTCAGACATTGTTCACCAAAGCCTCAGCAGCTCCCCATGGGTAAAGTAACTCAGAGACTCACTATAGCCCTCTGTTCAAATAGCAGCTCAATGCCTACGAGAGGGAGGCAGAGGCAGAGATAGAGACAGTAGTAGACTGTAATGAACGGGTGTGATGATTGGTCCTCATGGGCTCGTCTTCATCCTCCACACGACAAACAGTCAGTGTTTTTTAAATTGAGATGAAAGCAACTGTCACGGTGCATGTATTCAGACACATGCACACATGCACTGATGACTGGTCTGACACGCACACAGGACGCTCACTTGCGCACAGCTCACGCACACAAACACACCGTAGAGATTAAGCTTGTCGCTCTCAGCAGCCAGCAATGTGAAAAACAGTGCGCCGATCCCTTGTTTTCCTCAGAGAGAGAGAAAGCGGGGAACTGAACGTCCCTTTCTATCCTTCTACCTCCTCCTACTCCTACAGGTCACATCTGGTGGATGGATTGATAGAGTAGAGGAGAGATACAGGGAGACAGAGACAAAGAGAGAAGAGACAGGCAGCGGCCTTGGAAAATGGGCCTATATACCTCGCTCCTTATCTGCAGGAGAGGACTGGTGGCTAGAGTTACAGTTAGCGTTAGTCGTGCTAGCGGCAGTTGTGCGTCTCATCACAGTGAAATATGAGCCGGGCTAGCGCACTCCTGCCTGCACATCTGGAGTGGGAACAGTCTGGCAAAACAAAAAGTCAGAAACATGACTGATATGGAAAGAATACTTAATCCACTGTTTCATAAGCTTGCAGCGTGGGGGCTATTTGCGGTGCCATTGATTTCTCTGTTTTGACAAATGTTTCCTTCTGAAGACCCTCCATCCAAGGAGAACCCCTATGAAGATATAGAGCTGGAGAGAAGCTGCCTTGGAAGCAAATGTGTTTCACCTGCCTCCTCATCTCCTGCCCCTGACACTCCAACTAAGGTACAAATTTGATGACCATGATGTTATGGCACCAATACATCAACATAAAAACCAAATATTTCCATGGAGACAGAGTTTTCTTGGTAACTCAGAGTCGAATCAGGATATGGTAATGTTAAAATCTGACTGAGATTAGTGTTATACTAACATTTATATCCTTATGTATCTCTCTTGCTCTCTCTCCATCCCCACCAGCTCTCCTCCAAGTCTGGTTTCTTTAGACAGAACTCAGAACGGCGAAGCTTCAAGCTCTTGGAGCTGCGCAAGACCGGCCGGGACACCGGCATCTCCTCGCCGTCCCGTATCAGCCCCCCCTCCACGCCCAGCAGCCCCGACGACACCCCCAGTCTCTCTGGAGACCCTTACAACCGCCGACGAAGGAAAATCCCCAAGGTACGGGGAGGGGGTCTGAGAGGTTCACAAAACACGCACCTCTCTCTGTGATTTATGGTCCAGTCTACTGCTGAGGTTCTGGACTGGTCCACTCATGCTGCCGTCAGGGGATGAGTAACGCTGGGGAAAATGTTTTGACAGATATTTCCTGTAAGAAGTGTGCCTAGGGGAAGGCCTCCCAGAAGCTGTATTGAAATGATCTTGTGTGGGTTTGGCACATTTTGTTTTTTAGTTCATCTAATAAATATGGGCTTTTTGTTTCCCTTTACCTCCTACAGATGGTGCTGAAGATCAATGGCATCTTTGAGGCACGGAGAGGGAAGAAACGCATGAAGAGGGTGTCTCAGTCTACCGAGTCCAGCTCAGGGAGAGGTGAGGGTTAAACTCTCCTGAAAGCAGGCCTTGGTCACAAAAAAACAACTTGGTTTGTTTTACCCTTCGTTCTCTTGCCCCTCAACAGGGAAGTTAGTGAAGAGTAAACCCACTTAAACTATATCCACAACATGCATAACATAACAGTAACTTGCAGCAGACTCATGTAAGTTACACAGAAACAGGGTGTTTTCAGGAAAATAAAACATTAACTGTGAAAATATACAACCTGTTCAAAAGTAGGTATACATTTTATATGCATTATTAATACACACTATATTATTCAATTTTTTCCTGTTTCCAGGTACACTTTGGGTCATGGCTGTCACTTTTTTTTTGTTCATAATGGTGTTTGTTCATCTTATGGTGCTAGCCAACTTGAGTTCATAATTTATCCATCTTTTTATTAAGCACTACATCGCTCTACCCCCTGTATACTCTTTTCACCACTTTTCCTTCACTACACCATCCTGAGAAACTTTACCAGAACGGCCTCTTACAGGTCGATCGCCATAAAAGGAACAATATTTGGAACCATATGTGTTCACTTAGCTTTACGGGCAAGTTTACATTTTTGGGTCAGTTGAGACTGACCCATTTTTCAGAGGACTGGGTAGTGTTGTGTGGTTGTATGAAACACGAATGTGGCTGGAATGAATGCAATGAGAGCAAACACCTTGTGCGCTGAGTTTCCAGTGATTGTTATTTGCAGCGTCCTCACACATGTCTGTCTTTTCCCTTTTCACTCTCTCTCTGATGTAGTGACAGATGAGAACAGCGAGTCGGAGAGTGATACGGAGGAGAAACTAAAAGGTGAGAACTGGAAAAAAAAATCTAGCTTTAGTCAACACAGAGATAATGTCTTCTACAACAATGTTTCTGAAAGTGACGTCTTCGGACCCACAGGGGCTCAGAAGAACTCAGGGGATGCTGAGCAAAATATGGGATCATTTTGTTTCAGTGTTATTTCATTCATTAGAAATATGCATGAGAGCATGTACATGAAAACTGATTCTGATAATGCTTTTCTTACTTTTCACCGTTATCTTGTCACCTACTGTATTGACAGTCATTCAGTTGTTCACAAAATGACATCTAACAACAAAAATATACTCAGATGGAAGTGCAGTACGCCTTGTAGCAGTGTGTGTGTACATCATGTATGTATTTGTATGAACGTGTGTGTGTGTGTTTCTCTGTGCCTCAGCCCACAGCCAGCGCCTGGTGTCGGTCCAGTCCATGCTGAGGCAGACGGGGCGGTACCGGACCTTGGAGAAGGATCTGATGGAGCTGCAGGAGAGGAAACTTTTTGAGTATTT
The DNA here is from genome assembly GCF_048128805.1 of Centroberyx gerrardi. NCBI lineage: Eukaryota > Metazoa > Chordata > Actinopteri > Beryciformes > Berycidae > Centroberyx > Centroberyx gerrardi. Next base: position 10,047,397 of record NC_136000.1, on the reverse strand, counting down.
TATTGTTGTTGCGCTCAACAAGACCAAGGCCGGAGTTCCGTACCTTCCAGAAGTCACACAGCAGTTCCCTCTCAAGGTAAAACGGGACAGAATTGGTTTTGAAGCATTTCATTCCAAAATGAGGCATCCTCCATTGGGAAGAATGGGATACCTATTCTGAAAAAAATGATTGCTGGCAAGAAAGAATCATTTTCAACATTTTCATATGAATAGATATCTATTTTGCTACTCTCTATTGCCAATTGATGTAACACAATAATGATTCAATGTTTGGAATAAATAGAAGAAGAACTGGGTAGTTAGCATGAGCAGCGATAGCCACCATGGCTGAACAGACAAAGAAAAGAGCGCCACCTACAGAAACTCTAACTTCATGAACAGAAAATATATCCTCTGTCCTTTACATAGACACAGTAACACTGAGGCTGTGGTTAAAACGTGAACAACAAATATTAGGTGACAATTTATTTATTTATTTTCAAAAATGAATACATAGCATGTATTCCCTTTAATTCTATTCTTAATGCATCTGTATTGTAAGGGATATACAGAATGTATGAAACATTGTGCATCATAATCAAATATTCTCATCTCTCGCCTATAGCTGGAGAGAAGCTTCAAGTTCATGCGGGAGACTGAGGACCAGCTGAAGGTTATCCCCCAGTTCTGTTTCCCCGATGCCAAAGACTGGGCGCCTGTCGACAACTTCCCCAGGTCAGTAGGAGTCTGACTGGTGCCTCGGGGCTCAGGAGCATAAAAAAGCAACACGAAACAGGGATACGGGAACGTCTCATCAGAGTGGGATTGCCTCAGCTGCTAGCCATGCTAATAACCACACAAACTGCTTATTAGTGAGAAAGTAATGCCAAAAATGGAAATTACAAATGACCTTTTAACTCATAAAAATGACTACACTCTCTTTAACTATATGGCGCTGCATGACGATGACGAATGATTACAGGGAGGGAACGTGGTGGATTTATCACCTTACACCTGGTTTACTATTACAAAATCACCACTCTTTGTATGCTGTTTGAAACTGCTCATATTACCCAATACCACCTAGCTTAGCCTCTCAAGGACTGCATTGTTCCGAGAAGTGATGATGTGTGTCCTAAGGGTGACGGCTAATAATTACCTGGCGGTAAATGTTTGATGGGTGAAGGGCCAGAGGAATGCTGTTGGCACAAGCTATGCTCGCCGCCAAACACACACCTGCAGACCCAGCCATTGAACTGTCTGACACACTCCCCTGTCTGGAGGGTCGTCACTGGTCAATGAATACCTGTCAGGTAAAACTTGGACGCCTTTGTGTGGGTATTTGCAGAGTAAGCCTGCCCCGAGGGTCTTCCCTCTCAAGTACAAAGTGTGGCCATTGTTTACAACACCTAGTTGGCTAGAAAAGTCCAGTCCAGAGCTGAGTTCTCTGTTCCCACAACAGCCCGTTCTACGTGTTATAAGTTTTACGGCTCAAAATAGTTTCCAGTGTGTCTCAATTATCTCTTTTTCCCCCCCCCCCCAGTGAGACGTTCTCCTTTGTCCTGACCGGTGAGGATGGGAGCAGGCGGTTTGGCTACTGTCGGCGTTTACTGGTAGGCTCCCAAAATGCTGCTGTCCATGTCGTGTCCAAATAATATGTCACTAGATGCATTTCTCTTAATTTGGTCTTGCTTTATAAGCTGGTTAATTTAATATGTCTTCAACTTCTTTTACTCTTTCCTTTGTGTTGTGCTACTATGTAAGTTGCTGCACTTGTGTTACCAAGACAAATGCCAATACATTTCTTGAATTTGGTGGATAAAGTGATTCTGATTCTGTTTTTTTTTTTTAATTGCACCTTCAAAGCCTCGATGAAACAAAGGCTTTGATTTGCTCCACTGGTCTAATCCTGTAGTTGTATTTGGGTGAGCAGTCTTGTGAGGCGCTGTTGTTCTGAGGCTGACCGTCTGTTTCCTGCTGGCTGTTCACAGCCCAGCGGTAAAGGCCGGAGGCTTCCTGAGGTCTACTGCATCGTCAGCCGCCTGGGCTGCTTCGACCTCTTCTCCAAGGTAGCTACAGTGTGCATGAGCATGAACACAATTACACACAAGTAGGCCTACATAAACACACAGTTAAAATTTGCATTGATTGAAATTAAATCGCACAGAATTCATGTATTGCACACACATGCACACACACACACTTCCCACTGTGAGAGTGGGTAGAGAGTTGGACCCCACATAAAGAGTGCCGAGCGGTACCACCCATGGTACCCACAGGGCCGCACCCACCCTCTCCCTGGTAGCCACTTTCCCACAGAGCCTTGTAGCCCTGGCTCCAGTACAGAGAGACACATGTTGACTGCAGCTGATGTGGTTACTTTAGCAGAATAGGTTCTCTGTAATGAGCCTCAGATTTATATGTGTGTCGATGTGTGTACGTAAATATCTGTGCAATGTACATTATGTACATATGTCATTGCTAAAGTTGTGTATGCATGGAATGATGGGCGTAGATGGGTAAATATTATCTGCTGTTATAGAAGAAGGCAAACATACAGTAGATTGATTGCTGTTTCTGCATTGGAAGTGCTCAATGTTCATGGTACACTGAATATACTGCATCTGTATCAGATCAGCTACACAAGTTAACGCTGTACAGATGTGTAGTAGGTGTATTGCATACAACATAGATGCACACAGTGCAGTGCAACCAAGTGGAAAAAAACCATGTTAGAGGGATACACATTTTCTCCCACTCATGAATTCCCATCTGTTCATGGTGAGCTGTGAGCCATTTGCTGTATTGACTTTTACATATTTGTCTGTCTCCACTTTCAGCTGACTGCAAAATGTTAAGAGTGATTAACTTTGTAATGGTAACAGCCGAAGGATCCTCAGTGTCATCACATTGTGTTATCTGAACATGATTCATTCATTAGATGGTACACTGATCATTACCATATCAACTATATCATTTTACAAAGAGATGGTAATTACATAATAAATAAACATTCCATGAGAAAACTTTTTGATATGTATCATTTGCAGAAGCAAAAAGCTGGCTTTATGAATAAAAACAAACAGGTTGAAATGTTTTCATTTACACTACATATTGAAAAAGATTAAGTTAGAACAGTAGTTCTTGGGACCCAGAGTACTGCTTAACTGCATTCACCTGGCATCCCATGTGTAAATCAGTCTCTGATTAGATGACTAGAATGAAAACCAGCAGGACCGGGATCAAAAACCAGTGGGTCAGAGAGACTGGTGCCCCACAAGTACCCGGATGGCCTCTGCATATCTATGTTTATATAAATATATATCAATATTCAAATTATACTGACTCCTGGTCTGTCTCATTCTCCAGATCCTGGATGAAGTGGAGAAGAGGAGGGCCATCTCTCCTGCCCTGGTGCAGCCCTTCATGAGGGGCATCATGGAGGCTCCCTTCCCTGCTCCGGGACGGACCATCACCGTCAAGAACTTCCTACCTGGCTCTGGGACGGAGGTGAGAGATGATGGAAAGACGGTGGAAATCAGTGTTTGCACTGATACAGTCTCGTGCCATCTTTGGAGGCCTTTTATCAAAAAATCTAATTAGACTGACGCATCCCACTGAGAAATTTTACGTTGCAGGCCTAAATAGTTGCAGGCATCTAGGATAAAGTTAGGCTACATAGAGTTTAAAAATGAAAGTTATTTCTTAGACTACGTCTTCTGGGGTAAATGACAAAAATGTATCATTATCCTGTACTTCTCTGGTGCATATTTTTGATATTTAAAGCTGCATTGTTTAAATATGTAATAATGTGTCTAAAACTGGGATATGCATTGCCAAAAAGATCCGGGGCTATATGAGAGCTAAAGCATAGATGCAATGTTGGAATGATGTCTAGTGCTCAGTGGAATAGTAACATGTTTGTGTGTGTGCACGTGTGTGAGGTTGTGTGCATCAATGTCTAATAGTCTGCTTCTCTCTGTCTCTCTCTCTCCTTTCCCCTCTCTCTCTCTCCTCCAGGTGATAGAACTGTGTCGGCCGTCCGACTCCCGTCTGGAGCATGTGGACTTTGAATGTCTCTTCTCCTCACTGAGTCTGCGTCTGCTTCTCCGGGTGTTTGCCTCCCTACTGCTGGAGCGCAGGGTCATCTTCACTGCCGACAAACTCAGGTATATTGTTAGTGGAACCAAGTGGTTAGAGAGAGACCACTCTGTAACCCAAAGATCACAGGTTCAAAAATTCTCTAATTTGCTTGGATAAGTGTCAGCTAAAGCATTAAAGGTAAATGTCACCATGGGTACATTGCCATAGGTCTGATTCCCGTTTACTGCATCAGCCACCACCACACGCATTGGCCTTCAGTATGAAATTAGCTGTTCATTGACAGAGCCGTTTGTCAGGTGTCTCCTTGTAACTTAATTTGTCGATAGTCTCAAGTTAAGCTTCAGTTAGTTCAGAAGTTGTTACTTCAGAACTTCAGAAGCAGATCAATTCCATTCTCGCCGCACTCAGTTATGAGAAGGTTGGAGGTTTGTTTCAGCATCCATATGGCTTAGGTTTGCTTTTGGAGTATAGTGTTTACAGATTTGTGTGTTTGATTCCCGTCTGCTGTAACAGCTGTTCAGTGACCAAGCTGCTTGTCATGACTGTCCTTGCATGTTCTTGTGAGATTCTCTGGTTTATCCTCACAGACCAAAAGTGATTTAATAACTAAACCATTCCACTCTTTTTTTCTAAAAAGGAAAATATAGGGATACATGTAATTCAGAGGGGGGTGAACATCCTCTCTGGGCTCACACTGAAATCCATTCACAGTGACACACAGTGATGATCAGAGCAGTGAAGGCAGGGGCATGATGCTGAAAAGAGGAAGAAGAGCGTGAAGGATATGACAGAGAGACGTCAAGTCGACAGAAAGGCTGTTGGAAGAGACCGAGCAAGTGTTAAAGGAAGGAATGCTGTTGTGTTATACAGTCGTCTGGGGAACAATCATTTCTTTCTCTGGAAAACTGTCATGGACGCCAGATAGAAGGAGTTAGGCTTTTTAGGAGACGGCTCCAGAGCTAACATGTGTGCACGTTGACGCCATCACACCCACGCGATTCACTAAAAGTTTTAACTCTTACACTGGTAGCACTGCGGTCAGGGTCACAAAGTGTAATTTGGGTTTTCTTTTTTTCTTTACTGTTGAGGTACACCTGGTTTAGCTTGCGGGCTCAGCGGAAACACTCATTGTATCCCAATTTAGTTCAAATAACACCCACCTGGTGCTTTGGGCAAGATAATTAAACCACGTTTTTTTACTGTACATGGACAGAAACTCTGACTTAGATTATGTTTTTTTCTGTAATTTCCCTCTGTGTCTATGCACTGCTGTTTAAAAGGTAGCATGAGAAGCATTTCTCACCAGACCTCATAAGCAGATCACGAGTCATTGCACATTTTCTACTGTGGAGTGGAAACTTGGCCTCCTCAATCACTTTTTGAATGAATTAACTGAGACCAGGCGCACACACGGGAGGCATTAAGTTAACAGTGTGGGGCGAGTGTGTTTTGCTGCCGCTGTATACTTTTTATAAGTGTTACATCACACTCCTCTAAAAGATGCTTTTTAACATTCTTCTCACAGTAAGAGGCTTCTAAGACCAAACACAAATGAACTGCTCACATTATGTTCCAAACTAAGAAATGGGTGGCAGGAGAGGGTATTTGTTGAGACGGTCTAGCACCATCTTGTGGTAGAGTGTAGACTTGTATTTGGGGCAGTTAAAGGAAAAATCCACCCTAAAACATTTTAACGCTGTTAAAAAAAACAGCTATTGGTGTGCCTTGCATTTCTGGGCCCATTTGATGTATTTTTCCTATTCCTGTGGATAATGTCGAGGGGTTTCTGTGCAGCGACAATGGAATTTGATAGGAGAAAATTGTTTCAACTATCTAAAACCTCACTGGAAAACAATCAGACCCTCAGAATCAAAGAGAAAGGGCTTCTTTCTATAGCCGCCATTTTGCATCAACATTCAACAATCATACAGGGAGAAATCCATTGTAGAAGAGTCAGAGATGCCAATTTCTCCACTGACTGTAGCTTCAATAGACCACAATGCATTGCTGCCACCAGACAGCAATGTCTGGTGCCCCTTACTCAAAACCCATTGTTGGGTTTTGAGTAAGGGGCACTTTTTCTTGACTGGAAAAACTCTCACTCTGCAAGTTCATGGCTGTTCTTGTTGAAAGTAATTCTGGGAAATAGATGAGGCAAACTAGATGAGGCAGATTTAGGGAAAGTGGGCCCACCAAAGAAGTAAATTCTAGCACTTCATCAAAATAACTCCTGGAATGCACTGAACATCATAAACTGATAAAATCTAACAGCGAGTATTCAATACTCTGGTCAGGTTTATGAAAGACTTTTCTTGAGTTTTCTTTGAAAGACTATTATTTTCTACAATATTATTACATCCAATAATGATTAGTAACTATTATGAGTTATTATCATGCACAGTGTTATACGAGTGCTAACCTCGCTCTCTTTCTGTCTCTCTTTCCCCAGCACATTGTCTCAGTGTTGTCATGCAGTGGTGGCTCTCCTCTACCCCTTCACCTGGCAGCATACCTACATCCCTGTGCTGCCGCCCTCCATGTTGGATATCGTCTGCACCCCCACCCCCTTTATAGTCGGCCTGCTCTCCAGCTCTCTGCCTCGACTCAAAGAGCTGCCCATCGAAGAGGTGAGACAAGTTTTTTCTCTATGTGATATACCGACTTGGGCGCCCTTGATCTCCGACCCTTTCCTCCACTGAACAATGGCGCCGGGAAATGACATCACCCTCCCTCTGCTCTTCCCTCAGGTCCTGGTGGTCGACCTCGGCAACAGCCGCTTCCTGCGTCAGGTAGAATGCATAGAAACATAGACATAACAGTACTGTACATGTGAATAGATGGACATGGCACAGGAGTTAGCTCATCCTTAAAATCCATTATGTTGTGACTAGCTCTGAATACATTAAGTTAATTTATTGCAATATTTTGAATACATTTACATACTTTCCACTGACCTAAGGTTTTTTTTTCCTCTCCAGCTGGACGATGAGGACTCCATTCTTCCCCACAAGCTGCAGGCTGCGCTGGAGCATGTGCTGGACAAGAGGAGGGAGCTGGCCTGTGAGAAAGGAGATCTCCCCAATGGTGAGCACCCTTACTATTGCTTCTATTTAGATTTAGGTTTCTGTTTTCACCAGAAATATGCCAAAGACAACACTATCAATTTATCTGAGTTAGGACCAGTGGCGCCCTCTACTGTTGTGGACAGATATTGTAGCCACACATTAAAGCCACAGTTGGTAAATTTGAAGGAAAATAGGAGGACGAACACACTTAGCCCCCGTCTCAGTCTCTCCTCCCCACCAAACCAGTGGCGATCGGTGTGCAGCTGATTGACAACATGGAGTGAAGCCCCCTGACCCTACAGTTTACATGAATTGGTCAGATACCTGAGCCACACAATTCACTTTGAAAGGAAATAGCAGAGCAATGGTGCTATAAATATTCATGTAACATACAAACAAAATGTCAAATTATACAATGGCTTTAAGTAATCTATGACCTCTGTCACATTTTCACAATAGAGATAAGTAAGGTAGCTAATCAGAGCAAAGATCCAGCAGAAACATCTAGTGAAGAGGTAATATATAACTAAGCAGAATACGGTAGTAATACTTTATTTATTTTTTTGGCTTGAGAACGAGGCTTTTTAGCCATTGTAAATGTCTTGGGACACCAGATGCTTGCTCATTGCACCGTCCTCTGTCATTGAGCAGTTGAAAATGCTTGGACATGGGAATGCATGGGGAGTAGATTGGGAGTGTACTGAAAGTTTTGAAAGGCAGAAATCTCAACAAGTAATCATTGAGTCATTGGTATTGATCAACAATCCTCTCAACCACCTGTAGATATATTATGGTCACATTGTGCTATGGAGCAGTAAAAATATGTACGTACTTATCGCCCCAGTAACTCCTATGACCAAATCCTAAACCTTTCTCTCTCATTACCTTCCGCCTCTTCTCTCTTCTTCCCCCTCCTCCTGGCTCGCTCTCCCGCCTCCTCCCAGACTCCTGCTCCCTCAGCACGGTGGTGTCGGAGGCCTTCGTGCGTTTCTTCGTGGAAATGGTGGGTCACTACTCCCTCTTCATGGGCGGAGCGGAGCGGGAGGATGAGTCGTCCGTTTCCTCTCCCTCCACGCCCAACCCCTCCTCCTCCTCCTCCTCCTCCTCCTCCTCCTCGTCCTTCCAGCGCGAGGCCTTTCGCAAGGCGGTGACCTCCAAGAGCCTGAGGAGGTTCCTGGAGGTTTTCATGGAGACCCAGATGTTCACCGGCTTCATCCAGGAGAGGGAGCTACGCAGGCAGGGACTCCGAGGTACTGAGAGAGGAAGTGTCAGGGTGCCTTATTTAATTACCTGTGATCCCACTGCAGCAAATTTAAAACTCTTGTTCAAAATAAATTCATATTTTTTGCTTTTGAGCTTTACTTTTTTTTTTTCTGATTTTTTTTTCTCTATCAGCCTGTGCCCCTTCAATACCAGTGTGCATTACTTCCAAATTGAAATTGAATATATTTCTAATTGCATATATAATTTCTAATTGCATAATGTTAGAAAGTTGTTCCATAGGCCTAGATGCTGCAATCCAGCACAACAATGTTAAACACATTGTATCTGCTGTTTTTGCAGTGTTGTTTTAATCCATAGTGATCTACTCAGTGTTAGTCTGATAGTAGTTGCACATCAACATTGTGAGAATTTTGAGATTTATAGATACACAATTTATTCAATTTATTTAACCTTTATTTATCCAAGTTAGTCCAGTTGAGATCAGGGATTTCTTTTACGTATTTTGATTTGTATAGATGTGTATATTTTCTTAGAAGCCTATCAAAATATGGCTGCATCTTGATTTTTGTTATGTGTTAATGGGAATGCTGGATTTAATAACCTGTGTGTTTTTTTGTGTGCAGGTCTGTTTGAGGTGAGAGCACAGGAGTATCTGGACTCGCTGCCTGGGAGCGAACAACGAGGAGTTAACAAATTCCTCAAGGGGCTAGGTGAGATTTATTGTACATCCCCCCTCCTCCTACACTCTCTCCTTACAAGTAAACCCTTACCTCATGCACTATATGAGTGTAAAAACACATATATAGCGTACTCCCTCACTGGTATGTACAAATGTTCACCTGTCTTGATCAAATATGTTGCTTGTGTTTATGTTTTTTCAGGAAACAAGATGAAATTCCTGTCCAAAAAATGATAAGTAGGTAAGGAGCGCGTTGTTGGAAAAGAAGCATGGAGGGTCGTGCAGAAAAAGAGGACACACTCTCTGGACTTGGATGTCTCAGAGCATGAAGATGGACGTGTGTGTGTGTGTGTGTGTGTGTGTGTGTGTGTGTGTGTGTGTGTGTGTGTGTGTCTTTGGGGTCATATCGAGGGCAGACCCTTAAACGAACTGGACTGATAGTTTATGAACATGAGGGATTCTGGGGAATTAGGGTTTAGCTCCCAGCTTCTGGACACCTTCCATTAGTGCTGTGTGCGGTTTATGCAGCTCGGACCAAAAATCCCTTCCCACATGAGGAAAGACGCCGTGGACCCCGAGCTTCTGGTAGCGACGTCTAGTCTCACTAGTCCCAAGGCCCCGATGTTTTGCGAGAGCTCACTTTTGTCAAGCTTACAGTCGGTCCCTACATGTGTACATTATTGTATAGCACAGTGTGAATCCACTTGGAACAGTGTTTTCTCTCTCTCTTTCTGTCACCGACTTCACCCATGAACCTGAAATGCACCAATGAGGACTGTCACTGAAGATGTTGCCGTCCAGCCAAATGACAGATTGAATTTTGTATAATACTTCCTTATACATTCCAAGTATTTTCTATAGAAACTTTTTTTTTTTTTTTTTTTAAATACAATAGTACAACTTCTTCTTCAACAGGAGGCTTTTAAGTTAATTTATATTCTTCTTAGACAAAGTTAATCTCTTTTTTCTTTTTTTTTTTCTTCAAATGAGCGCAAAGAAAATCTCCTGTAGTTTGTAATAGGCTTTATTTCACAGAGTCTAGTTCAGACTGTTTGTAGACCACTTTGGGTTGTCGGGTATATGTACCACTGTTTTAAGTAAATGAAATTTTCATTGGAGTAGGAGTGAACACCAAAAGGAAGACTGAGAAAAATGTAATGAGAGTGCGAAAGAGTCATGATGACACAGAAAATCAACGTGAATACATCTTTCACTTGGATTTGGATAGATTTGATGTTGACCGAAATGTATCTTAGGCCAATCAGTATCAGCGTGCTTCTAAAACACCACTAGGTTTGCCTTAAACTTGATTGAGAATGCAATGAAACTGTATAAATAAAGTGATTTTAATTAGAACAATGTCTGAATCATCTTTCTGAGGAAAATTTTCTATTCGTGTATTTTTGGGCAACTAGTATCAACACTGCTTTAGTAGTGTATAGTTTTAAATATAGCATAGCATATGCATTAGGCTTGTACTCTGCAATACCAATATTATCCACTGGAGGGCTCTGTTACCTAGTTCATTCTATGCTGCACATGCTGCCTCATACTGTCCAAAGTCCACAATCACATCTCAGACAGTTAGACCTCTATAATAAATTGTTCAAGTGTTCAAGTCCAAGAATATCATTGCTTTCGTTGCTAGAGATTAGGCAACTGATGAGTGAAGGTTTGGGTAGGAATCTAAATTGGTGGCAGGTGAATTCCTAAAAAAAAATATAATGTTCAAAAGTCACAGATTTTTATTTATTTATTTATTTTTTACCAGATAAAATGGGTGTTTAAATAATTAATATCTTCCATAAACTAGAAAAACACCTGGCAAGTGGCTGCAGGAATGGACAGACAACATTTACCAGCACTTGGCTGGCGGCACTTTGACACCCTGGAAGAACAGGAAGCAATTTAATAAAAATCTAACATCCTAAACATCAACATTAGTTGCTGTTACAGAATTATCATTCGTGGTGCAGTGCTAAACAAAAATGTAAACCACGAACTCCAGTCGGTGATCATCATAAGGCAAACACGCACTATACAAAAAATCGTATCAATTCAGAAAAGCATTATTGTATGTTTTTATTTCCACTTTAAAGACGCTATTCTCATAGATGCACAACATAACATCATACCATCTCATGTAATTGTGATGCTTACTTTTATATCATATTTCTGTCAGCCTAAAAACGTGTAAACCCACAAATAAAAAGGTGGGTAAACTGAGCTGAGGCGGGTTTACCCTCCGTACATCCACCAACACACACAAAAGCAACACGTATAAAGAGCCATAATAACGGGTTGAACGCATATAAGACCTATACTGTACCTTCACTCCTGCAGCCCACTAAAGCTCTATTCTTAGCTCTTATAGTCCCTTTTCCTTTCATGTGTTTGTCCCTCCTTCCACAGGCAATGACAATTCCCCCGGCGTGTTTTTTTTTCTTTCTTGATGTGATTTCCTTTGCCCCCACCCGGCCGGGCGGGCTGTGGCTCTTTTCCTTTTCGGAGCCCGGAGCCCTCCCCTCTGAACCCCCCCCCACCCCACCCCACCCCTCCACTCCTCCACCCCACTCCTCCCTCATTACGTGTTGACCGGTCAGACCTGCCTCCCTCCCTCCCTCCTTCTCTCCCTTGGTCTTTTTCTCTGGCTTTTCCAGGCTTCATGTCATACCACGGCTAATTCCTGAAATTCCTGCCCTCCGTGCGCTTCAAACGACTCCAGGAAAGAGAGGAGGGAGCAAAAAAAAAAAAATAAACAACAAAAAAAAAACATATACAGATATTCTTCACCAAAATCAAATAGGCTATTCCCACTACCTGCCTTCCAGACTGCTAAGGGTCTCAACAGGTAAGCTCCTACCAAGTGTTTTGAGTCTTGACCGGTAATGTCTTATTTCCAAGTGTTGCGCTCATGTTCATATTTTGAAGCAGTGCGTCTCCTGAAGTTGTGCGCGCGTCTTAACTTTCACTTTGTTAAAAGCTCAGATTGTGGATGTAAATATCACACCACCACGCCGCTTTGTTTCGGAATCATTCTCACTCACATTCTTCAAATATCTGACATTTCTTTGGTCAAATTCCTACATTTTTTTTATTCCAGTAGTGCGGTTGACTTCCTGTGCCTCAGCCGGAACTTTTTTGGAGGAAACTAATAACGTCATCGGCACGCAGTCAAACATTAGCGCTTGTCTGGGTAAAGTTTTACAACCGGGAAACTAAAATAATTCACCCGATGTATTTATTAACCCACCGGTTGAATTTTGAGGGCTTTTTTAATACTCTGCAAACAAGTGTACGTAGACTAGAGCTGGTCTGACACAGTGGCGGCCTGACTGGAAGCCGTTAATGATTCTCATTCACTGTCATGAATAACTTATTCAGTTAGATAATTAAAAAAAAACGATGTTGTAAGCTGATAATGGTATCATAGTGTTCATAGAGTTTTATATATGGACAATATCAATATTGTTTTACTACTGCTATTGTTTTAAAACGATACGAAGCACCTATATTAGATGATACTGTAATAATAATAGCAATAATAATAATATTAATGATAGTAATAATAATTGCTGTTGTTAAAAGTTTTACTGGCCATTTACATTACACCTGAATTGCTCTGTTTATTATCACTGTCTGCTGTAGTTGAATGTAATCTCCTAAAAACACAGGTACTCTGTGTGTGTGTGTGTGTGTGTGTGTGTGTGTGTGTACGTGTACTGCAACAATACAATTCAGATAGTGTCAGATAAGTTGGCAAGAGCAGAAACGTAAACTAAAGTGACTTTAAGATACTTTAAAATTTTAAAACTTTGTTGTGATGGTCTAAACTTTCAGCCGCTCGATTTGTTATTGCATTGCCAAATGTGGCAACCCACAAACATCTGGTGCCTACATAGGCTAAAACAAACTATGAAAAGTATTTGCAAATGCTATCTGATCCAAGTCTGGTGTGTGTGTGTGTGTGTGAGTGTGTGTGTGCATGTGTGTGTGTGACAGACATTGTATTGTATTGTATATTCTAGAGCTGCTATAGTCACTGCGGTGCTGACAGGCCGTGTGCGAGCGAGTATTTTTGGTCAGGGTCCCGAGCTAGCTAACACGGGGCTAACAGGGCTGTGTGTGTGTGTGTGTGTGTTATGATGTCCCGCAGGAGCAGCTGAGAGGAGTGTGTATTCCAGAGGGGCAACAGGTGGAATGGGGCAGGGTCACAGTGTGATCGGGGGGCAAACACACACCTGTTGAGGCCCTCTCCCAAGTCTCTGACAGCCAAAGGGAGTTTGGGTTTTTTCCAGGCCGGGACTCTTTTGTTTTCACCGTTGTCCCAGACACATATGAATTATAATATAACCTGTAATATGAACTGTAAGGTTGCATTGTTTTCACTGGATTTGTGTGTGTGTGTATCTGTGAGTGTGTGGGGCTGGATGGGGGGGGTAGGGAGGTGGGGTGTGGGGTGTGGTGGTGGATGTGTGTGTGGGGGTTGATGT